>NW_024580668.1:1596388-1851388 GCF_017639235.1 Corvus kubaryi | reverse complement strand
TTATCACAGCCAATAAAGACAAAAAGCAAAAGCAAGGCAGATACTTTCTGCCTAGACGCCGTGGTGATGGGCACATTAGAAATGAGGTAGATTAGATAGATGAACTAGACAGACACATCTAACTGTCCTCCAGTGCACTCATTTGTTTGACAGCCCGGAAAATGCCAACATTCCTGGGATTAAATGAAAATAGAAAATTGCATTTTCACTGTAAAGTATACACAGAACTTTCCTATGTCAGATTCTCTTTGTTAAAATAAACCAGGGCCCAACCACGTCCTCCCAGAGTGACCCAAAGCACAAGATAAATGACACAGTAAGCAAGGCACAACCGAGAGCCCTTGGGCTGCTACCCTTGTACCCAGGTTTTAGTGGAGTGATAATGACCTGCACAAACGTTGAGACATTAATTTTCTCCTGAGCTCAACAGCACCAAATATCCTAAACTGCCCAACATGCACTGCTGTCTTGATACTGTAATTCTTTTATCCATGACTTGCAGCTACTTTACCTTTATGGGTTGGTCAAACAATTTTTGTTCTGTGGTGCCTTTCCCCCCCACTTTGTTCTTCAAGAAAGCAAAAGTAAATATTTTGAATGTAAAAAATAAAGAAGAACATTGAGTGGAGCGATTGTCCCCAGAGGTTGCTGGCCCAGGTCTGTCCCCGTGTGGTTTTGCCCCAGCTCTCAGAGCAGCACATGCACACAGTGACACACGGTTCACACTTGTGTCCACGTTCCTTCTCTTCTCCCAGCGCCAGGACGTGTGCTCCAGTCCAGAGCTGCATGTGGCAGCCTGGCAATCCCCGGGCAGGCTCCTGCTCCTGCCCACCCCAGCTCTGACAGAAGCGCCGCTGAGCCCGGGGAGCTGAGCGGCATCCCGGAGCTGCCGGGGAGAACAGAATCCAGCTCCTTGTGACAGTTTTCCCCACACAACATCACAATCAGCCAAACACATTTGTAATCTACTGCAGCTGGTGTTTCTATAATTGATAGAGATATAAAAGCCCTTTTTGCTAAAGTTGTACTTTTGTATTTTTTTTTCTTGGGGGAGTTGTGAGAAAGCAGCTACAAAAAGCAAGCTTTAAATCTCAGATAATGTAGCTCCCTTTAGAATCCCAAGCTTAAAGCAAGTAGTTATGAGTTTAGCAATGCAAAAAAAGGGAGCTAAAAACAAACATTTATTTTACTTGACGTAGCAAAACAGTGGATTAAAAAGTTAAATCAATGCACCGTCTGAATGGTTCCTGCTGTAGCTGCAATTTCAAATGAAATAAGAATGTTATAAAAACTCGCCCATATTAGGCAGATTTGGAAATGTCTCCTTGTAACTGTTCTTTAAGTGTTCTGTCTATGAGCACTAACAGGTCACTGCACAGGAAATGCAAAAATATGTTACATTTTAATCAGGGCATATAAAATGCTGTCTAGAATGTTACATTGCCCTTGGGAATCTGTAGTAAGTAGGGGAACTTTTACAAAGTCCAGGTCACTCTCCCCATTACATCACTGTTAAAAAAAAATATTATTAGGTTACATTACAGAGATGTCATGTATTAGAACCCTCCCAGTTGCAGGATGATGGCTAAGAGATGCTTATTTCCTTGGAGAAACTCGTAATCACTCCCCTGTTCCCCTGTTCATACTTTGTGTGTTGGAAATAGTGCATTTTAACCGAATCAAAATGTTTCCAAACAATTATAAAGAGGGAGGACTAATATAAAAATGAGACTCTTCATATACTCACTGCAACAACAAATTTCAGCACTTTTACCCTAACACACACACACACAAATTGAAACTCTGCCTGGCTGTACCTCGCAGGTGATAAAAAATGAAAGAAGGGGTTTTAGCAGACATGTTTGGGAATGATTAAGGTAAAATGTCCCTAATCCAAACAAATGGAAATCCAGATGTTGATGGCATCATAACATTCCTCTGCCTCCCTGCAACTCTTTCTGCACATGATTTACATTTGTTTAACCCAAATCACAAGTTTGTAAAATCTTTAATAAGTTCACTGAAACAACAAAAGAGTAATGCAGGGATGACTGTTTTCCAGATTAACATTCTCAGGATTTTAGTTATTTAATATATAAATGCTGGAGGTGACACAAACCAGTACAATAACCTGAAGGCAACCTGCTCTGCTGAGCCTGATTCAAGTTTTGTCACTGACTTTCAGATAGAAAGATCAGATTTATAGGAAAAAATTCCCACGGGGCAGCAAATGAAATAAAAATAAAAATAAAAAAAAATTTAAAAAAAATAAAATAAAATAAAATAAAATAAAATAAAATAAAATAAACCCCTTGCTCTGAGTAAAACCAAAGTCAGAGCCCCAGGGTCCCAGGGCAGGTACCCACACAGCGACCCAGGGACGAGCCCTCTGCCATGGGCATGTTGTGGCAAGAGTGGAGCTCTCAGACTAACAGGCCCTTTTTATCTGAACAGATATCTGTGGTTGAAACTCCTGGCGGGATTCTTTGTCTTGTCTCGGAGCTGCTTTTGTACCACAGCTTCTTCATTGCCTGGAGTGCCCACACTCCACTTGGCCCGATCCACGCTGGCCGTGCCAGGCCCGGCCCCACCACTGACCGACCCACCTGTCCCACACATCGACGCCTCCCAAACACACCAAACACACCAAATACACCAAATATTCCGTTGTCACACATTCTGTGTGGGGTCACCAACCTCTCCATGTGCTGCCTGAGCTCTTCCAGTCTCCTGTTGGCTCTGCCATCCAAGGGCAGCCCTGTGCCTCACTGGCATCATCTTGTCCTCGTCCCCGTGCCAGGAATCGGAATTTTCCTCCTTTCCATTGGGTTTTGCACCTTTCCTGAGCTGCCTGCACTGTGCCTGTGGATGGGATCTCATCTCTGCCATTCAACTGGCATGGGGGGGCACAGCTCTGGCGGATTTTAAGGGGACTTTTTCACTTTTTCCCCACAGAAGAAGTTCCCGCCTCACACGCGCCGGGCCCACCGAGCCATGGCGGCCCCTCAGGCCTGGCGCTGCCACGCCAGCGCGGCCGGGTGGGAGCTGCTCCCCGCGGGGGCGGATGGATTTCCTGCACACATCCATCCCCAGCGTGAGGCGTGGATGCGTGCGGGCTTTGGGAAAGCCAGCTGGGAGTCACACGTGTGGAGCCACCCTTGCTCCCATCCAGGATTGATCCGGGCAGGAGCGGCTGGACACGCTCCCAGCCTGAGCTCATGCTCAATACCGTGCTCTGCGCTCACCAGGCTATAAAGTCATGCACACAAGTTTACCCCTGTTTTCTGTGGATATTGGATAATTGGATGCTCTCTGCCCCTGCTTGTCCATGCTCTGCTCCCTAAATTTCCCTGTTTCCTCTCTCAAGGCCTGGGCTCCAGCCTAACACAAACACAGACCTTTTCTTCATTCTCCTTCGACTCAGACCCGTCACTGCCCCTGCAGCCATTGTCCTACTTATCCCCAGCTAAAACGTTTTTTAAGGCAATGTAATTGAAAAAGAGAAACCAAGAACAGAGCATGCGTGGTGGGGATGGCACGTTGGAGAATGCTGTGTCACCTTCTAAAAATTCTTTGGCAACAGCAACTTTTAGGCTTTATAAGTCAGACAAATTTGGGTGGATTTTCTCAGGAAAAGCAAAAAGATATCTCTGAAAAATGTTCACGTCACTGCCAGAAAGCTCAGTGGTCCCACAGCTTTGAAATAAACCCTGATGAACGTCTTCTAATTTTTTGCCAAATAGCATCCTACCCTAAATTACAGGAAGAACATTTTAAGAAAGAAAACACAGATTTTAATGATGGAAATGGTTACTTTGAGCAGCTCAGAACTGGAAATATTAGAACCAGTAGAAATCAAACTTCTCAGCAGGAAACCCCAAACAATCTGGGCTATAAGAACTGTTGAGCCCATAATGCAGAAGTTATTGCTGCCGTGCCCTGGGCTATCCAGTGCTCCCACATCCACACAACACTGCTCTCCAGGACCCTGCTGGTTTTCTGTTCTTTTCAAGATTTTCCCTACTTTTCCCCCCTTTTTATTATCACACATCTGAACCTTTACCACATTCAAGGCCTGCCAGGCAGATGAAGATGCTGAGCCCTGGGCACCAGTCTTGGCTACTTGTCCTGCCCCATCCAGTGCACGTTGCCTCTCCAGTCTGAACAACCCAGATGGAGAAAGAGATCATCAGATTAAAAAAACAAACTAAAACAATACATCTATAATTTCCATCACAGAAAAGCCTGATGACTTGCGCTGTCATATTTGAGCTGATTTCTCTCATGCACGAGTAGAACAATAACCAGGCAAGGCTAAAAATGCCAGGTCTGAGTCCCTGATTCAGTCAGAGCAGCCCTTGGCCATAAATTTCAGCACAGACTTAAAAATTGATAGAAACTCTTTTTAAATCATCAAGTATTCAGCTGCTCATTACTGATATATGCTTTAATGATATGCCCTTAAATTTGGGTCTAGTTTTAAAAATACAGTTTCCTCAAATTCCATGCAAAATCCAGGCCTCGTAATTTTGTTCTGGTTCTTTTTCCTTTCTAAGGTCTGCTTGAAACACAAAATTTAAGGAGTTTGCTCTGTCAGGTAGCGTTTTGTTAGCTTTTGACAAGAGAAAATATTTAATACCCTATTTTTTTTTCCTGCTCTGAATATTAGTTTAATTGTCACAAATAATTAAACGCTTATGAGGAAGAGATGTCTTCAGACATTTTGACAATACATATTAAGAGACACTTTAAGGCAAATCTGCACAGATCGGCTTTTATTTGTTATGCTAAACGATGATGCATCCTGATTGCATTTGTTCCTTATTTGTGTGTGCAACAGGAGACGTACTGTGAATGATCTGTAAGGAATAAAATGACAGTATTTGACAGGCTAGGAAATGTCTGGGCAAGGATACAGGAGAAGGAACCCTGAAAGGGCATTGTTTATGGAGGGGCAATGGGGAGAGATACTCCCTTCAATCCAAGGCAATGAAAGGCGCCAACAACTAAATTACAGTTAATAACAGTAAGAAATAAACATAAATTACGTATACAAGGCTCGAGCTCAAGGACTTTGGACCACTAAAAATATATATTATTATATCAATTATCAACGAGAGACAAATTCCCATCCTGGGAATTTGCATACGAACTCTAATAACCTACTATTCAGAAACAGAGGCAAGCATTAATTTCCACATGAAAAGGAGCCACGGGAGCTTCCCAAGTCCCCAGCTCCAGAGAAGAAAGCCCTACCTGGTGATTCAGCACCTCTGCTCAAGAGGGTAGCAGGTGGTCTCCCAGGTAAGGCAGATCAGCCCTATATTACTTAAGATTTATTTGAAGTTCCTGTCAATATAATGGCTGAAACAACCATTCCTGAAAGGTAATATGGTGTGAAAATAAACATAAACAATCCTTAATGAATCCATAGGCTATTACTTGCAGCATATTTCTTCTATAGGCAATACATACATCTCCAGTTTAGGGAAACAGCGCTGCTCTTGATAGAGGCACAATTCCAGTTTACACAAGAGAGGGAGCTGAGGGAAGTCCATGGGAATTTGGTGCTAAAGGCTTTTGAAAATTCAGGTCTCTCTTGAGCTGCCCATGTAAGGATTTAGACCCTTGGCACCAGAAGCTGAGCCTCAAACTGTATCATCAGAGATTTCCAACCACCTCTGGGAGAATGGGGGGAGGAAAATGTGCATGGCCTGTTCAGCTGCAACTAGACCAGGTTTTACATATTTCTCAGGGCAATGCTTTATAGACAGTCACATCCAGCTCTGCCAAAGAAATGCAGAACAGTTTATGGGAAGAAAAGTAACAGGAACCAAATTCTCTGGTCCTGAAACCTATCACTGGCTAAAAACTAGAATGCAAAAAACTTGATTATTCTGTCTAAAACTCTTGCCAAGTAAAGCTCCTTTGGCTTGTTAGAATTAGCAGAGCTCTGCTTTCTCAAACCATGAGTCCTCCTGCTTTTGGGAGCTCCTGGCCATGAGCAAAGTGCCTCTTCCTCCACCACAGGGAATTGCATGGGAGAGATGAAAGTGCACTCCCAACTTCCCCAGGGTCCCAGCTGGGCTGTTCCCTCTTCTCCCCCAGCACAGGCAAGAGGATGCCACGAGCTTCCAGCCCAGATTTCCCTCCTGGAAGTGCTCTGATGATAGAAATGTGATCTAGTACCACAGGGAGGGAACTGGGAGCAAATTCTGTTTGACCTTGAGCAAATCAGGTAAAACCTCCCGGGTTCAATTTGCCCTTCTGTAAAACCGAGGGGAAATATTCCACATCACTGGGGTTATTCTGAGGACTATCAGTGAGAAATCCATGGAAGAAAGGTGCTAAGTGTGAAGAAATATGCTCCACTGCCTAACAAAGGACACAAATACGAGCAGGATCCATGCAGCTAATGAAAAACACTGGAAAGCTTTTAATTTTTTTAGCATTTAATGCTACAGATGATCAATATAACTACTTAGCTTCTTTCTCCTTTCACGTGTTAATTTAATGCTACTTGTATTGTGCTTATGTATGTTATGACATGGCTGAAAAACACATAAAAAAATAATTTTGGTAGACCAATACAGCAGCTGGCACAAGGTTATGTTTCTTTGATACAAAATCATGAAAGACCCAGCGCTTTCCTGTGAAGTCCACTCACCCTGCGGGAAGCAAATGAATTCTCCCTATATGTACAAAGAAAATTGCAGACCTTACAAATTGTGCTGGTGATTCGCCGTGCAATTCACACAAAAAATTATTTCTATATGGAAAATTCAGAGTAAAATCTTTCTACGAAAAATAGGAATTACTTCTGTCCAAGTGCAGGGTGAGTGATAGAAACAAGGTTGTTGTCTGCACACGCCAAACTGCACCAATGTGTAGATTTTCGTTCTGATCTCCTCTAAGCAGAGTTTTACTAGGAAAAAAAATCTGAGCTATCAAGGTATTCCAGAGAATTTAATTATTTTCATTAAAAACAAGAACTGTGTGCTGCTCCTTTTTTCAACAGAAATTCTGCACCGATTCCACATAAACAGACCCAATATCACTTCAGCAAAGTTGCTTTGGGAATATGTAACAGCCTTTTTTAAGTTATGAAAGCAATATTGGATGAGATTTACTACAATTTAAGATAAGTGGGTCTTAATTTTATATGAACAGAGAGACTTAAAAAGCAGGCAGGAAGAGTTCCAATTATATTGTGCTGGAATATTAGGCCCTGTGCAAAATTGCCCCTTTTCTGTTTTACATGCCTAAAAACAAGCACAACAGGCTTTTCAATTAAATGAGTCTTTTGAGAGAGATGCAGGAAGAGCCAGCGAGCTCCTTAAAACTTTATTGTTTTTTATCTTTGTCAGATAGGGCTGTGTGTTAAAAATGACCTGTTCTTTGCAGCACACAGTCCTTCCTGCATGTTTTTTCTTCCTGTTTGACCCATCAATTTTAAGGGCTTCCTGAAATGGGAATGCAAGGCTTGATCCAGATTAGTTTTCCCCATGTGCTCAGTGGCTGTGCTTTTCCATAGCCATCCAGAGCTCAGGATGTTTCCCAGAGTCTCTTTAGCATTGGGAGTAACTTTAATGAGCCTCAGTATCATTAGAGGAAGGCAGTTTACAGAACACAGGGAGAAAAGACACTGAAAGGAATAAGATACAGCTCTAATAGATACAAGCCATGGAGATGAAAGAACGAAGTCAGCATCTCATTTGCATTAATACAATAAAAATACAGCATTAATGTTGCTAGTTGTAAATTTTTTTTCAATAAAGTTCAGCCTGATTATATCTGGGAAAAAGGTAGGCTGTGCATTCCTCGTAGTATTTATCCTTTAAAGAGCAGTTACTGCCTATTAACTTTCTACATTTAATTGCCACTAAAAACAATCTCCAGGAAACTTCAATCGAAAGTCACTCCTCAAGAACTGATGGTCTGAGCTCTCAGAACTGCTTTGTTTATGGCAATACAAAGCCAGAGCTCCAATCCACACAGCTCCACTCCATCATTATGTTCAGTATTTTGTTTACTGATATTATGTGTGTATGTATATAATTATACACCCAGACACACACACCAGTTCATCACCAGAATCAGGCAAAAGCAATATTGCCAACCTTGTTTATACAAAAAGCACGAAGCACAACCTCAAAAATCGTGAGACTGGCTGAAAATGATGGGAAGTTAAAAACAGTCACTTTGAGAATCAAGGCATTTTTCCTCTGCATGAGAACTTGTAGCCTGCTTGTTTTCAAGTTCCTCTCCAGAGCAAGCAGTTTGAAATAAATTTCCTTTTAAAATGCATATTGGACACTTGCATAACCATCATCAGACTCCAGGAGATGGAGGTTTAAAGAAAATGAAGCCTAACAAAGGACTTCCAGGGGACACCACTCCTAACAGCACAGTTCTCACATTTGGGCAAAGACTGGTGCAGTAATCAAAAACTGCTCTGAACAAGCGAGCTCTCCAGGTGCATCCCTCTCCCAGACAGGCACTTTTCTCTCCTCCTTGCAGGTATGGATGTGTGCATGCCTGAAAAGGATCCATTTTCCAGACATTTAGGACTGTTTGTTCTATTTAGCTGTGGAATTTTACCAATACTTGGGACCATCAGGCACTGCACGTTATGAACTCTGTATTTTTCACAATCAGATCCTGTCATTTTGAAGCTATTGTTGTGCCTTTCTTTTTCCTAGGGCAAAGGGGGAAAACATTTCTTTTAGGGAAACAAAGATTCTCTTCATTTTTCTAAATGAAACACTTAATGCAACACTTAGATCAGAAGACCAGTTTTTCCACTTCTTTTTTTGCCTGAGAAAGCTCACAAGGTAACGGATGAAAAGCCAGCAACAGTTAAAGAGGGATGTGTAAATCTAATGGGAAACACTGTGCTTCTGTGATGCTTTTCTCCTTGAAACCTTAAAAAATACACGGTTTGCTATCAAGGTACTTCTGAGTTGCAGAAGCTGTTATTATAACACGGTAAAAATTACTCTGTGCCAACAGCCTCAAGTGAGAAGCCACCTTAATGAGAAAGAACTGCTTTTAGCCCCTAAAAGCACATGGAACTTTCAGGCTTTGGATTTGCAACCCCATTTTCTGGCATTTTCTTGAGAGCTGCCGCCCCTGTGCACAACATGAACACCGTGCCTTAAAAAAGGCTTCTTTAAAAACCCATCTCATCTCCTGGTACCCAGAACCAGTGTGCAGTAATTAACACAGAGCATGGAAACGTGATTGAGGAGGGAAGTTGGCCGAGCAAGCAGAGTAGCTCAGTCATACAGACTTCAGGGAAGAAAAGCTCGCACCCGTTAGGAACAGAAGTCCCAAACAGAACTGTCCCTGGATTTAAAGCTTAATGGAAGAATCTGGGCCCTCTTCAGAGGCAGAATGCTTCTCAAGGAGCATAAATATTGAATTTTGTAGCTGAACAGCCCAGTCTTACACAGGCAGTCCTTACACAAGCCAGTTGCCCACTGAAGCAAAGTGCTGAGTAAGAGCTGCTGAGCTGGGCCCACTCTCATGTAAATGATTGCAATTAAATAGGTAATGAAAAATCCCTGCTCTTGCATGAATGAAATGTAAGATTTCAGCTCTGAGTGTAATGTGGTTCCAGTTGGCTCCTGTATCAGATTCGGAGACAAATGAAAATGTCTCTCTGCTTGCATGAGCACGCTGTGGGGATAAAACTTCACAAATATTTCATTTTGCAGAGAAGAGGGAAAAACAAAGGCTTATTTTAGCAGCAAAGTCTGTAGGATCCCCCCTTTTTAAGGCAGAATGTGGCACACACATCTCAACCCCAGCAGCATTAAACAGAATTTGAATAATTTTACTTTGCCTTTGCTAATAATACGTCATCCAGTGGAAGAACCAGGCCTTATTCTCCCCTCCACCAGCTGTCATGATATTTTTTTTACATTTGAGCTCTTAAGATCTGCACAATAGCTTAACACAATAAGTGTTTAGCCTCTGGTTCCAACTGTAATTGATAGAGTACAGTTCCATTCCCTCTGCTGCTGCTAAGTTGGGAATTGCAGCCACAGCAACTGACAGCTTTTTTTTCTCCGCGAGTCTGGAGTTGCTCTCTGGGAGTGATGTCCTCATCGGGATGGGAAGGGAAATGACGGGAGAAACGCTCACGCTGGCCCTGCGCTATGGAGGGACTCCAGGGACCTCTGCTAGGGGAAACAGTTCCTTGAGGTGGGTGCTGCTAATAAGAGCAAAAATCAGGAGGAGAAAGCTCCGGGAGGAAATTTCCAAAATCCTGCCAGTTTGGAGAAAATGGGTCTTCTCAGAGAGCACAGAAGAGGGAGAGCATTTATGCACTAGAATTTCTGACAATGGACATGTTTTCAAAAGTGCTGCAAAATTGTGTCATTTACTGATGGAAATGTCTTTTGTTTCCCAGTCACAGGGGCTGAACTCTGGGTGCACCCCGCTCTTCAGATAGTGGGGATATACTGGGCTTGGATAAATCACAGCAAAATTCAAATAGAGAAACAGGCACTAAAATGAATGTGATTTCAAATTGTCCCGTTCAGGCCTGAGTTCTGACACGGGAAAAAAATATTTCCGAGCAGCTTTGGGCTTAGGAGCCGCCTGCAGAATTTAACGCAGATGGCGACTAATTTTGGTGCCTCTTGAGTTGCAAAAGTACCTAATTTGGAATATATTTAATTAACCAGGATTTAAAGGCTCCTCTTGTTTGTGAACACCTTGGCTTTTTTGTCATCTGTCAGCATCGTGATGTGCACTGCAAGTGAAGGGTTCTGAGGCATGAACTGTTTAGGTGGGTTTGATGTGCAGTTGCTTTTCTGGAGGATGTTGAAACAAAACAGAGCTGCCATTTCTACAGTTTCATTCAGCACTGCTTCCTTGGAATCTGCTGCCATTGCCCCTGATATAAAGGATACAAATAATCCTGGAACAGCCACAGTGCTCCTGGTTACATTTATAGATAGATCTCGCTGCCTTTCACCACAGAAACACACAGAGCAAGCCTTTCTGGTCATTTGCTCTGCTCTCTGCAGAAGCATAATTTCGCTTTCTAAATATGATTCTGGTTTAAATAACCTTTGCTACAAAGGTGCAAGCTGCAGCTTTAAAGAACTCCCTGCTCACCATCTTCTGCTTGCTGCTCTATGAGGACTCTTCCAAAAACAAACCCGTGTTATTCTACAGCTCCAATAAACAGAATAAATGTGCCTGAGACTTGCTTCTGCTGTACTTTTCCCCAGCTTTGGTTCTTAGCTAGTCTGTTGGGGCTGAGAGGGAAAGAAAAGTGGAAATATAAAATTTCACCCGCAATGGGCGTTAAGTCCAGATTTCTCTTTGCAGGCTTTAAAAAAGCAAACTACCAATTCATGATCACAAAATAAAATATGCACATTTAAACAAGCTGCAGGGGAAAGGAGAGTTTAATCCAGTGAAATTGTGTTTGAAAGCTATTTCATACCCCTAGGAATAAAATCTGAATAGCAATTCTGCTTTGCTCCCACCCTTCTTCCACCCTTCTGTTAATATATTACCATTTGTTATGGAATCGTTACTAGACTTTTACCCCAGAGGTGGCTGCATTTTGCTGAAGGATGAAGTACTTTGAGGGCCTGAGTCTCTTCTTGCTCACAGGAGCAGTCAGAACTCACTGATGCTGCGAGGGAAGCAATGTTTGATTTGCACCTGAGCGGGAGAAGAATCAGGCCCCGGGTTGTAAAGCCCTTTGTGATGCGTTTGGGTGAAATCTCCAGCGCAAATGGGTTTGTTTATTGTAAACACAGGTCCCATCCTAAAGCAGGCACTGATGGAAAGAGCTGCAACTCTCTGCCTCAAGAACTATCGACTTGGAAATGACGCTCTCAAAAAGCAAGGATGATTCAGAAAATACTCGGCCCTGCAAATACCAAAATGCGTTTGACATCGTTTGGGTGTTGATGTGAAATAAAGTGTCTCTAAAAGTGTAATCGGAGAGCAGAAATCCCCATCACCACACATAAATAGTGCCCCATTTATCCAATTATACTCCCTTGTTTCATTACAATGGTCTGGAATATATTTCTTAGGAATACAAGGATTAAAATTAATAATAGAAAAGGACAAAATTGCCATGTATATTTCTCTAGATAGATTTTCATCTAACAGCAGGACTTCCCTTCTGATTCACTCGCTGGTTCTCTCTAACCTTTACATTATTCATTAATCAAACTCAAAACCTGCTTTCAAAGTCAGTGCATGGCAGTAATTATTTACAGTTGTGCATAGTATTTAATTTTAAGCAATGACAAAAGCAGGCATGTCCAGAATCATAAGGCTTATCATTTTTCTTCCCTTGGAGGTGAACTATCTGAAGAAACTAAAAGTTGCAAACTTCTCTTCAATATCTCTGCTGCCATCGAGACAAAATGATACCTTTGAACTTGTACAACTAAAAATAAATAAAAGTGAAAATTAAGTAATATATAATGTATTAACTCCTTTAAATAAAAGGACTAAGGAGCTTTGCTATCAGCCTTGATGAGAGATTCATTTCTTATTGCACAGTCTGTCTCCTGCCACTTTGAGGTATTTTTCACCATACAGAACAGAACCTCAGTAGTATCCCTGAAAATGAAAGTCAGTTTTAACAACTATATACAACAGGCACGTCTGCTCTTTGAAACTCTCCCCTACCCCCCACAAACACACAAATACAACTTCAAAGCAGGAGAACTATTGCAAATGTATAAACCTACTTCAAATAGTTCTGCTGGCTGAAACTGGACTGCATTTGCAGTATTTTGCTCACCTGAAACAACATTGATCTGAGGAGAAATCTAATCAAAGAAATGCACCACTGAAGAGCAATGCACATTTTATAATGAGAACGAGAAAGGAGAGATCTAATTGTGGTCATACGAGTTTCTCCCTTGTCATTAAGATCTTAAAAATGCTGTAGGATTCTGGATAAAAACATCTCTTACTGTATCTCAGCAGGGAAATCCTGGGAAACAACAGCATGGGCTTTGCTCGCAAAAAATTACTTACTGGAGCCTCTATTTCTAAAAAAGAACACAGTGCCCCTGCCACGAAAAGATACTACACACACTCCAAGTGAAAATTCTACTTTGAAACCCAAATAAAATGAAGCCTCGTGTTCCTGACAGAGAGAAAAAAGGAGCAGTTCTAGCACTGTCACTGTGAGGATCAGCATCCATGAAAAAATAGCTATTTATTTATCCTGCAAGTTGAAAATGTAAATGCCTTACTCAGATCAAACCTCTTGGTGAAGAAAATCATAACAGCGACTCATCTGAATTATCCCAAATACACAAATATATTTATGTAAATATATATACGTGTGTGTATTTTTAGCGTAACTGTTATTTACGGCGTTGACCATAAATTTGGGATCTTTGCCTGCCAAGAATCACACTGGCAACCTGCATAGGTACATTCACAGGGCACGTCCCAAAAGCTTCTGCCTGCAGCCCATTGTCCTGCACCCAAAGAAATCCAGGCAAGGCTGTAAGTTGATAAAAGTTCTGCGTGTCCCAGTTTCTCTGGGATGACATTTCCCTCTGCGTGCATCCCAAGCACTACTTCGCAAAGTTTATTCAAGTGTGCCACTAAACTTGCCCATACATTTTGTCCCACATTTGCTGTGCTACACCCAGGAAATATTCACAAGGGCAAGGGAAAATTTTTAAAGACAAGACATCAAATATGAGTTTTCTTTAAAGAACTAATCCAAGGAAGGACACAAGGGAAAAAAAGAAGGGAAAAAACCCGCCTACATTAAAAGCCAAACAAGATAATAATTGTGCATGTCTGGCTAAGAGAATCTAGAGGGCAAGCCTTACGTCATTGGCACTTGGGTTACCATGGTGAGTGATTTATTGATATATATCAAGAATGAATAGATCAAAGGCAGCAAGATGACAGGTGATCAATCAAATGTCAAATCAAAGCTGGCAATCAACTGGAAAGCTGATTTTTCAGTGGGTGGGTCTGGCAGAAGAAAAATGAACTTCCATATTGCGCTTCCCAGAAACAAAACCCCACCACACTATTAAAAAAAAAATAAAAAGCAATTAAGGAGCCTGAAAGAAAACTCTTTGAAAAGATTTACTATACAGACCCACTCGTCTGTTTCTTTTTCTTGGCCCCCAAAAGAAAAAGAACACCCTACAACGACAAACAAAACACTTCCAAAGTTGCAAACTATTTTCTTCTGTTAAAAAAAAAAAAAAAAAACAAAAAAACAAAAAAACAACACATTGCAAAACCACTTGGCATGTGCAAATATATAAGCTCGGCTACAAAACAAAAGAAGGATTTGATTTGAAAATGTGGATTGTCTTCTAGCAGTCAGAATGTTTCATTTTATTTCCTGTTGCAATTTTCACCACTGATGATCAAAGGCTGAACTTCCCCACCGGGTTCATCAGCAGAGAGAGTCCCTGTACTATTTCAGGCACACACAGCCCTCACACACACACACACACCCGGCCAGAACTGCCACCAGAAATACGGCGAAATAAAAGATTAAACACCCCGACCCACTTCGCGAAACACACGGATCCAAAGCGAAAACCACCGGGAGGGGGAAAATCAGAAAGGGAAAACAAAATCTATCCTAAAGCCAGAAGCAAAGGGAAGCCTGACTGCTTTCGGTTCGGGCAGGAGAAGGGGCAGGGGGAGAAGGGGCGCCGAGGGAAGAAAGTTGGGGGGAAAAGTTTCGGCAGGGCAGCGGCAGCGGGGAGCGGCGGCAGCGGCAGCGAGCCGGTGGCAGCGGCGGAGGGCGAGGGGACAGCCCGTGGCAGAGCAAAATCTTGGCAATAAGGAATGAAACTGGCTCCACAGACTTACGGAGGGAAAGGGAGGGGGAGGGGGATAAATAAATAAAGATCCAGCCCGGAAAAGCAAGGGTGACCCTAAATAATAATAAAGATGGGAGGTAGGAGTGGAAGGAGTGGAGAGACAGAGGCTGTGTAAGTGGATGGCTTCTCCTTACCTGCAGCCCGTTTGGGTGCTTGCTGTTTCCTCCTTGGCATCGCTCTACTTTCTCCAATCTCACTTCTGTCCCCAGATCCGAGAGCCCTGAGACGCTCCTGAGCCGTGTTCCTCTGCCTCTCAGCTGCTTCCCCAGCACCCCCCTCAAGCCTCCCCTGCCCCCCTCCTTTCCACTTCACTGATAGGAACCTGTTTGGTTTTTTTTTTATTTTAGCTTTTTTTTTTTTTTTTTTTCTATTTTCCGGGTTTTTTTTTTTTTTTTTTTTGGTTGGCTTTTTTTTTTTTTTTTTTTTAACTGTTGCAACACTTGCTTTGCTTTGATTCAAACATCCAAGCTCAGGAGCAAATGAAAGGCGCCCACAGTGCCAGAGAATGGTAATAAATAAATAACAAAATAGATCTGTATATATTAAAAAGGCAGCTCTGGAAAGACTGTGGGGCTGGCTGCTTCCTCCCTTCCCTGTCCTGTCCTCCTCCTCCTCGCAGAGCTGTATGGCGGAGCGGTGCCCGGGTGTGCGCGGTGTGTGTGTGTGTGCGTGCGCGTGTGAGCGCGGAGCTCTGCAGGTTCCGTGCTGTCAGATGCCAGGCAGTGAGTGATATGGGAGAGGACAGGGAGGCTCGGGATGGGAGGAAATGTGGGATCCGCACACACACGCGCGCACACGCACCCCTGCGCGCGGGCACACGCGCGCACACGCGCTCACACACACACACACACACACACACGCGCGCACACGCACACACAGGCAGGGCGAGGCGATGCCAGCAAACATCGATCCACCGAGCAAACTGAGCATTAACAAACTCCTCCTCCGCGACCCGATGACAGGAGGAAATTTACTCCGCGCAGCCGGGCGGCAGAGCCGTTCATTAAAGAGACAGGGCGCCGGCACCGCGCCCGCCGCCGCCACCGCCGCAGCCACCCCGCCGCCCGCCGCGGGGACACCCCCATCCGCGACCACCCCCCGATGCGGGACCTGTCCCCGATGCCGGAGCATCCCCTCCACGCGGGACCAGCCCCTTCATGTGCGGGACCACCCCCGCTGCGGGGCCGACCCCTCCCCACGCGGGGCCTCCCCAAGACCCGCACCCCAGGCGGGGTCACCGCCGGCCCCGCAGGATGCGCTTCCCCAGGGAGGGCGCTGCGGGCGGCCGGGGCTGCGGCGGCAGCGCCCTCCGCGCCTTCCGCCCGAGACAGGGCGGTTCCAAGGGAAAAGAGGGATTTGCAGCAATGATCCCGGTGCACGGGCGGGTGCGCTCCTGCCGCTGGGCTGCCCGCGGCTGCCGGGTCACCGGGGGTGCTCCTCAGGTGTGCCCGGGGCTGGGGACCGGGGGATGCTCCCTCAGGTGCTCCCGCCTGTGGAGAGCCTGGGGCTGGCGACCAGGTGCCTTCCCTGCCCAGGGTCTTTATCCACCCCCTGAGGTGTCCCAGCCGTAGAACCCGAAGGGATCAGAGGGTTGGACATCGAAGTTCAGTGAAGTTTAGGTGAAACCCCTCTGCTCCCCTAATTTCCCCTGGCAGCTGGATTTAAGGAGAGTCAGGTACATCCATCAGGCGCTGCTGCACCCTCATGGGAGCCCAAATCTCTGTCCCTTCCAACCGACCAGAGTTTGTCACCCTTTCAGAGCCCCCCAAACTGCCAGGCTGAGGAGGCGCAGGTGGCACTGGAGCTTTGAACAGTGTTGGTCCCTAAGACACACGGACACAACTTCCCCTGCCCCATTTGTTCTTTCAGCTTTAGGTGTTTTGTGTCTTTTTTCCACAGCAGCTGTGAACACCTTGAGGGTTTAAATGTGATTTGAGGTGGAAAGGATGGACTAATTTCTATACATTCAACTATAATTTGCATAAGACCTCCTAAAAGTGGCATTTCTGATACTCCAGATCTTAAACCAAGAGGTTGCTGTAGAACTGAGTTTTTAGCTTTTTTTTTTTTGTTTCTGTTTGTGCATTTGTCTCTTTCTAATGAAGCTGTTTGGTTTAACAGGAATGATTTGTATCCCTCTCAGATGAGTCTGTTGGAGTGGGCTCTGTTACAAAGCACCAGCAAGAGCCACTGTGCTGTAGTCGGTGTCACTGGGCCATCTGCAAGGCACAGGCCTGCGGCTCCAGCAGGGAAGGGCTTCCACAGGCAGCCCCCTAAGTGACCTTTGTGTTCAGCAGCCCAGCACCAGATTGTGTTTGTGGAAGTGTCCCCCCAACTGATTTCACTGAAATTATTTGATAGCCTTCCCTGTATGAACTCCAGCAATTTTTATATGCAATAGGAAGGTATTTATTGATGCAAGCATACGCTTAGTTGGAAAGATAAAATAGGATAACGCTACTATAAAATACTCATTTTTCCACTTCTGCCTGGCGTAACTCACCGGGGAGTGAAGGGCTCTGCTTGAATCAGTGGGAATTGCACGGATCTCTGATACCTGTGTGCAGCACATGTAAAACCCTGCTGGTGCACACCAGGGATTTCAGCTTTGTCTCCAGTCCAGGCAGGTATAAACACAGGGCCAGGAGGGGCCACAGCGGTGGGACAATTGTCCCTGCCCTGGGATGAGGAGAAATGACACACTACCTGACTTGATAAGTGCAGCCTGCACCTGGGTCAGGTAGTTCAGGACAGGGAGGCAAACTTGGTGTTTCTTTTCACATTTCATGCTGTCTTGATCTGAGGTTTTGAACCCTTCAGCTTCTGCATGTTGGCCCCCAAATCAGAAAACTGCAGATACCTCTGGCTGGTTTTCTGTTTCCTCTCCTCCCCAGCTGCACAGAAAGGTGCTGCACCTCTGATAGATTGTTTATTATGAAGGATTGTGAGTTAAATGCTGTTTAACACCGTGATGTTTTAATAAGATTTCTCCCAAACCGCAGCACACACCATGTGTGTCTTGGGCCATTCGCAGGCATGAGGGGGTGGCAAATGACAGAGTGTGCTCCTATTTTAACCTCTCTGTCTGGGATGTGCTGCTCCTGTGCAAGTTGCAGGGACAGGAGCTCTGGGTGCAGGCAGGGCAGCAGCTCAGCGGGCTCTGGGATCTGCGAGTGGCAGCTATTGTTCTCCAGAGCCGTGGCTCCAGTCCAAGCGCACACACTGGGGATGGGATTTGTATCAGTGGCGCTCGCAGCCTCAACATGCAAGATGAGAAAGTCACTGCTTTAAACGGTTACTCCCTGGGGAAAGGGAAATTGAGAAGATGGACTTCTGAGTGGAGCAGTAGTGAGATGGCACCCTATCCTCGGTGATAAATGGGAGCATTAACAAGGCTTGGTCGAGAGGAACCCTACAGATTTATGGCTTCCTGTCTCCACCAGCAGATGCCATTATGGCTGACAGAACAGAATGCCTTTCAAGAGGGAACTGGGCTGGGATTATGAAGATGGGGAAAAAAAGCAAGCGGAGTCTGGTGTCCATTTTTATCCACTGGTCAGAATTGGCTGATAGGTTTGAATAGAACTGGAACTGCACAGCGATCGCGTGCTCCCTGCTCCTGTTATTTATAACGAAGTTGGTGAAGGTCATTTAGCATCTCTTTTAGCACAGGAAGAATCCATAATATTTACTGAAAGCATTTTTGCACTCTTGAAAATTAGAGATAATAAAATGAACAGATAGTACTGGAGACTTCCTTGGCTTATCCAATGGAATAATCTCGATGGGTGCTTAATGTTTACTTTGGAAATGCAGCAAATGATTCTGAAGCTATATTGAATTTTATCTATTTTTATTACATTGCAGAATAATATTTCTCTTTCCTGACAAAATGTTATGACCAGTAATAGCAATGGCAGTTATGCATGTTCAAAAAAGAGTAATCAAATCTCGTGCTTCAGGGCATGAGCTGAATTCCCCACTGGGATCCAGAAGGAATTTTTTCCCCCCAAATATAGCAATATACAATCAAGTAGATATGTTCTTAGAGGATTTTCAATTTCTTGGTTAGGTGCAGATTACATGGAGCAACAGTGTGACCTGGGATTGTGAAAATCCTCTCTTGCTGTAGCTTTGGGCTGGTTTTGGTCCGATTTTTCAACCTAAGGAGTGTGGTTTGTTGTGCTTACAGTAAAGTTTACAGCTGCTTTTGTGCACAGTAAAGGGCCAAATTCTCTTTGTGTACCTGACTCTGATAATAGTTCCCATCACATGTAGTCACAACAAGCTCAGCTGTGTGACTTGCAGTGTTTTATCTTACTCATTTTTGTTGTCTGTCTTTCTTTCAGTGACTGCTCTGCTGATAATTAAACGTGGGGATTTTTTCTTTCCTTCTTTTTTTTTTCCCCTAGAAGTTATATATATATATATAGGTACACAACTCCTCTTGAATGAAATTCACAGTGTTGGTGACCTCTTTCACGCTTTGCCTACCACTTTAGAGAAAGAAAAACTGGAAATTCTGACAAGTCCTACAAACAAAGAAAGGGTTAGAAATATTTGATCCGATAAACAAAAAAATTTCCGTATTTTCAGCCTTAGTGTTTACTTTTATCTTTTTAGAATTATTGGGGGAAAAATATTTTTTAAAGAATTTGGGTGCTTTGGGTGATGAGGATGGACTGAAGAATCCTTGGAAAAAAGAGAGTATCCAGTGATCTTCTGCAGTCCCTGCCCAGGGACAGCATTAACTCTGCTCATTTCACTGGGGCACATTTGACCAACATGATGCAGATTAAACAACTCCTCTGGGCAATCTCTTCTAGTGTCTCTACCATAGAAAAATTTATCCTACTCTTGGAGGACTGCTTCTTTTTGGGGCCTTCTCAAATAAAATGGAGAACAGTTTCTGTCCTTCCTCTTTGCAGCAGTTTTTAACGCCTTTGCAGGTGTGTAACCTCCACTCCCCAAACCATCCCCACCTCTTCAGCCACCCCTCGCATGCCGTGTTCCCTGGGCCTGGCCCTCATTTCACTGCTCTGTGCCTGGACAACACATGTTTTGAGGTGCAGTGCCAAAACCTGGCTGCTGGATTGCGTTTTCCACCTCCCCAGCACCGAGTGGGATTACTTCACATGTCTAACACATGACACTGCTGTTTACATGTCCCAGTTTGACACCCGCCCTTTCTGCAGCAGCATGACACTGTTGACTCACGGAGAGCTTCTGATTCACTGCAGCCCCAGCTGCTTTCTTGCAGAACTGCTTTGTAATCAGTTGTCCCCATCCTATATTTGAGCAGTTGATTATGCATCAGTGACAACTTTGCACTGATTCATCTTGAATTGCATCCTATTTTTTCCGAGTGTTCCTGCAATTTGTCAGGCTCGTTCCGGATTACAATGCTGCCTTCAAAGGCTGCTGCCGTCCCCCCTGGCTCGGTACCATCTGCAGATCTGCTGCTCAATATTTGCTGTTCCACCTCCTGAGACATTAATAAAAGTATTGGATATTGCCATGCCCAGGACACACTCCAGACATTATTCCAGCCTGACAATGGGCCATGAGGGGATAATTCTGGAGTGCGATTTTCCTACCTCTTCCAGCCCCCTGCAAGTCATCCCGAGAGTGTGTCGCCCAGGGAACAAGGGACAGGACAAGGGAAATGGCCTCGAGCTGTGCCAGGGGAGGGTCAGGTTGGACATCAGCAGGAATTTCTCCATGGAAACAGTGGTCAGGCCTTGGATTGGCTGCCCAGGGAGGTGTGGAGTGCCCATCCCTGGAGGTGTCCAAGGAACGTGGTGCTCAGTGCTCTGGGCTGGGGACAAGGTGCGGATCAATCACAGCTTGGACTTGATGATCCTGGAGGTTTTTCTGGAAACTATTGGGCCTCCACAAGATTTCAGGAATGGCCACTGGTAGTCCTTAGATTCTTCTAAGACCTGTTTAAAGGTCTGACCTATTCTCTGGGGTTTCTAAATGCTCTTGAAACTCTTCTCCTCCTGCAGCCAGAGCTCACCCTCCTCTGACACTGGCCTTGATTATTTTTGCAATCTGATCACAGCTGATTCCCGGAGCGAAGATGAAAGTAAAAAGGGCTTTCTTAGGGTGATCTGTCAAAAGCTTTCTCCCTTTGCTGAGTGACAGATGTAATCTTTCCTGGGTTTTTCCTGCACAGAGAAGGCACTTACCAAACACTTTCTCCTTATTATGTTCCTTCGAGTTGTATCTCATTTGGTGACTTTCTCTTTGTAATTTTTTCCCTGTGTGTTCATGGTCACTGTGAGGAGCTCAGATAAGTCTTTGCTGCACGTTTTGCACATTTAGACATGTACTCATTTGTTTATGGGATATATATTCAGGATTTTGCTTTTGTAAGAATATTTCTTGCCATGCTATAGAACAGCCCTTTTCCCTACGAAAGGGTGGAACAGCAGCACTGGGGCAAAATCCTTTTTCCCCTTTGTCTGCACACAGATCAGTTTGGTGGGGTGGTAGGGAAGGTTAAATTTCCCCTCCAGGGGTCAAATGCTGGTATCAGCAATAATTTCTACTTTGAGTCACGGCAGCATTTCCAGAGCCCTTTGCCTTCTAATCTTCAGTACAGGATTCACCCTTTGGCTGCAAAACAGGCCCTGGGGTTTGAACTCCCATCCCACTGCAAAAAACTCATCTTTTGGGGCCAAGAAAGGAGAATTTCGAGCAGTGCAGGGGTTTGCAGGGCTCTGGCTGCAGCCACCTTCTCCAGCCACATCTGGGGCTCATCTCCCCCCCGGTGTCACCCGCTGAGGTCTCACACACGACCTCGCTCAGAGCTTCACACCAGCTCACCGTGCATTCTTTAGCCAGGACATCCTCCTTCCAGAATTTAGAATTCAGTCTTGCAAAGGCTGGAACAGCCTGGGAGCTTTCGGTTAGGAACTGAATTTCTCCTTCCTTAAATCACAACAAGTCTCCAGTTTGAAGAAACCAGAAATAAGCACTTCACTTTTTCTGAAATAAGCACAGCAGCTCTGTAATATCCTTTCCCAATAAACCAGCAAAAGCAGCTAATCAAATTAGTTTGATCTAAAAGTTGTTCAGGCCTCAACCCACAAACCTCCTATTTTCTTCAGTAGATATTAAGTCCCTGATCAGCAGGAACTTGGACTAGTGCATTTATTTTCTTTCCTAAAAAACAGCAAGACCATTAGAAATTTTGGAAATAATAACAATTAGCTGGAACTGGGCAGGAAATGAACTGTAGTCTTCAACAAGTCCTTGCAAAGAGATGTAATTTAAAAAAAGAAAAGCTGAGAACTGCCATTTTTAGGGGGGGAAAGCGACATCAAGGAGGCAGTGTTCTTCCAGCTCCTTTTTTCTTAAAATACCAGGTTTCATTGAAAAATCTGTTTTAATAGATCCTTAAAAATAAACTTTGAATGTGCAAATTATAAATGGAGATGTTTTATGCAATGCCTGTGTGGCTCCTGCAAAGGAGAAGTTTGGAGATGATATCAGGGGGTTTTTTCCCCAGTGAATCCAAAATATGACTGTGCACTGCTGTAACTTGGAAGGAGGAAGTGAACAGCACAGGGACTGTGTTTGGCTGTCCATGAGGCCACCAGTGAATTGTTTGTCTTTAATTGGTATGATTATTTTTATTATTTATAGCTACAGAATGAATTTATGCTGAAAATTAAAATAATTGATGGATCTGTAAAATAACATGGCCCTACAGTGATAGTGGTGCTTTGTAAAGACTCCAGGATTGTGTCTCTTATACATGGGGAAAAAGTGAGGCACTAAATGCTTTCAAAATCTGTAATTCCCAAAATCGTCACTTGTCCCACGTCCCCCCAAGTCATCCTGGGGTTTTTTTCCATGTCAAGTAAAGATAAATGGACAAACACAGTTTACACATACCAAGCACATTTGTTTAGTAAACAGTGCTGAGAAAGTTGAACTGAAATTCTAAAGCCACTAAAAGGGACAAAATGCTTAATTTTGGATCATCAAAGTGTTTCAATTGAAATGTAAATTTAATAAGTTGATGTAAGGGCCAAAGTGTTTGTACAGCAAAAAGCAAAAATTCAGAAAGCAAAATGTGAGAACTAAAGGAAAGCAATGTTTTTTTTTCCTACAGAAGAACTTCCCAAAGTTTTTTCTGAACGTTCATGAGAACATTTGCACCTGGGCCCAGAGACTGACCCTGCCTTTCTGGGTGGGATTCACTCCAGGTGATCCCAATCTCCATCCAAAGAGATGCTGCAATTCCCCAGCAGCAGCAGCTGGAGCAGGGCAGGGGCACTATTTAAGTGAGCTGCTGAGAGGGGTTCGATTTTGGGAGGCTCAGGGTGCTGTAGGGAGTGGTTTTTCCCTTCCAATGCTCATCCCACCTTGCTTCTGCACATTATTCTCTCAGGTAAGCAATTATCAGTCATATTTTTTTCTTGTGCTTCTTCTGGGGTCTGGTTTGAATTTGTTCTGTTAAGGAATTTCTCTGAAGGAAAAAAATCATTTTTCTTCTCTCCATAAGCAGAGAGAAACTCAAGTTTGCAGGTTCACCTGCAAGCTCAGGTACTAAACTTAAGTGTTTTGGCCTAAGCTGGTAACATATTTAATATTTTCTCTGTAATCAGTGTGTCTTTAGCTTTAAAAGTTGGAGTTTTATCAGTGGACCACAAACAATTGAGAAGCTGGGCATGGAAAGCAGAGAGGAAAAATTCTGTAGAAATGAGTGAAATTTATAAAAGGAGCACCTCAGAAATGTGAGAGTTATGTGGAAATCTAAAACACTGGGAGTAAAAACTGTGAGGAAAAGTAGTTTCCTAACTGGAAACTTAGGAATGAAAAGTAGGGTGTTCAGAAAGAGAACTTACTGTTCAACATTAGTAATTGGCTTTGTGTTAAAGGTGTCAAAAATAAGAGTGATGCAAATGTGGACAATCAGTATTTTTTTAGTGTGGAGTAACAACGCTGTATTTGTGCTTATTCAGGACAAATGCTGTGTGGTGCTCTTTCTTTGATTAAAGAAAGGTTCTGGGAGTTTTTAGTGGCTCTCTCTGGTCAGAATATTCTTTCCTTTGTTGCTAAATGCTGAGGCTCTTCTGGAGCACCTGTGGCACTGGTGGCAAACTCCTTCCATCTCCGTGTGCTCTCACAGCTGCTTCAGAGGAGAGTGATGGAGTTCTGCAAACTCCCTCAGGGCTGGAGAAACCAAAGGCAGGTGTGATCCAACCCCTCCTTAGCTCACGGGAGTGCTGAGTCCCAGGCTGAGGGTGATGCCTCATTCCCAGAGAACAGATTTGCTACCTGGGACCTGTTGGAAAATTTCTGGTTGTTGCTTTTTTGTTCCTTGTGAAGCTTGGGGTGCTCGGTGTGCAAAGGCTCTCTGAGAGAGATGTCTGAGGCTGTTCAGGTTGGCTTGTAGGGTTTTCCATTAAAAAAGGATATTTAATGGGGGAATGGAATTTGAGGTTTGTGGAGCAATATTACAAAAGGAGCCATGGAGCCATTTTCATGGAGGTTGAATGACGCTTTTATGGTCCTTTCTCTACTTCTGCTTTTAGTATAAATGGTATAGCAAATACAGGTGAAAAAAAAAAAGCAAAAAAGCGCCCACCTGTCAAAATGTAGCTCTGTTTGGTTACCTCTGTCCATGGGACAATTTTAGTAACCTGTCAATCAATGGGCTGCTAAATAGCCTCTCCAAAGCACAATCTGCTATTTCAGACGACATCAGTGTGTCAATCATTTATTGAATCAAAGCCAAATTTGAAGCAAAGCAAGCCCAGTTTGTCAATCACTGCTCAGTATTCTCTCCACTAACCACCTGACAGCTTTTAACTTTTCACTTTTATATTCTATGCAGCTAGTTAAGATTCTTTCATTTTTAATTGGCCTTCTTTTGTGATTGGTAGCTAAGCAACTAATATGTTGTTTTATATGGTAATAATGGGCCCAAACTTGAGAGCTTTCTTGACCATTCCTATTTGTTGTTGGGAAATTATTTTCCTTCAAGTTGCTAAATAGCAGATGTAGCAGAAACAGTTATTTAATTATGGGTTGTCCTGTTGTTTCTATCTATAAACACTTTTGGCACTGTTTAAAAATAAATACTGCATGCGCTGGCAAATATATACTGAGTGATTTTAACTCCTGATAGAGTCCTTTGGAATTTCACTGCTCATTTACAGGGAAAACTGGGTGCAAAAAGGAAAGTATTGCCAAAAAAGCAGTTTGGAAAAATATTAGCAGAGGACAGAGCGAGAAATCTGTTTCAGAATCCCACTAGGCTTTTATCCAACCTGATCAGCTTTCAGTCTTAATTTAGGTGCAATTAAATTTCTGAGGCCAAGTACAGTGCTGTGAGCCACCATCTCTCAGAATAAGCCAAAAAGTCCTTCCCCAACCAGCTTGTCTGCCTTTTTTTGTGTGTTCATTTTGTGTGCTTTGATTTAATCAAAATTTTCTGTGCCTGAGATGTAAAACTTTTGGGTCAGGAGTGGGGCCCCCAGAGGTGACCCCAGATCTTGGGGTGGTTTCCATCCCCTGTCCCCATCATGCACAAGACAAGCCCTGCCTTTCATGTGTGTAAAATGAGCCCACAGCTCCTAGAAAATGCTCCTGCCTTTCTATTTCCAAAGGCTGTCATCAGTAAAGCCAAAGCGTTGTTCTCAGACAGAATCAACTTTCTGTCCTTCCCATGAAAGGAAGTTTGGGAAAAGAACTATTTCTGTGTTACATAAAATTCTATTTTGGGTTCAAAAGAGTTTTCTTCATTCAATTCTTTTGCATATCTGTTTGATGGGCTTCTGGCTGTCTTTTGACAGACTGCTGTCATCTGGTTTGATCCAAAACTGTGAAACTCCAGATGTGCCCAAGAACTTGGGAGAACATGGGCTTAGTTTTGTGAAAAGCTGCAGGAGGCTTTGAGGCAATCTGATACAAAATGTACTTCCCAGCCCTATTTGAATTTTACACTGGGTTTTGTACTTCTTTTTACCAAACTAAAAAGCAAAAGAGACTGGCAGCACATGAGGCTTGACAGTGGAGAGGCAAATGGGAGCTTTGGAGCCTGGAGTGTTGCAGAAATCCAGCCCAGTGTTAAATGTGGGTGCTTTTCCCCACTGAGAAGCTGAGGGAGGCTCTGGAGAGCACTGAGAAATATTGGGGCCATGTCTATGCCCCTCTTAGGATGAAGATCCCACCAGACTGTTGAGTTTGGGTAACAAACAATCAAAACCAAAAGCTGTAAAGCAGATCTTCCTGTGCAACTCCATGAAAACAGCAAATTTGCTGACAAAGGAGTTCTTGAGGAAGTGCCTAAAGATATAGTTTGGGTTTTTCTCCTCTTGATGGGACTTCTGGTGCCTTTTGTGGATATCCATGGCATTAACTAATGATTAGCTAGAGATCAGAGACACTCTGACAAATGAGGTGTAAGTTTGACTGCATGAGTGAGCAGGGGATTTTATTTTTTGTGCTTAGATTTTGTGCTCTTTACATCACCAGATATTAGCCAAAGCCTTTTTAGAGAAGGTGTTCTGATCCCAGGCTGCCTCCACAGCTTGGCACAGATTGTTAATCTTGGCTCCAAGGGTGTTCAGGCCTGGCTGAACACGATGCTGAGCTCTGGTGGTTCAGGCATCTGAGCAGAGGGGAAACCCACACAGCACCCACCTACACAGCACCTGGCTGTGAATTGGCATGAGATGCTCCAGGGAGGAATTAAGAGATGCAAGATCATAAATATTGTACAAATAGGAGAAGGATGGGGTCAGCAAAGCCAGGAATACTCAGGGGGGATTCTTACCACTGCTTTATTTTGGTCATTCCCAGTAATGTGGTGCTGAGGAGGTCATTCCTGTTAGTATGGCTGTTGTACTCCTGTCCTTCAGCTGCTCTTAAGGACCCTTTGGACCAGGAGAAATGATAATTTTTAAGTGCTTAAGCATGTAAATTGTACAGTGGCATTTTTTAGGTGAAACCTGGTCAAGACCAACTCCAGAATTTGGTTGGCATTCCTGGCTGGGCAGAAATGCTGGCGTGAAGCCTCTTTTTCTGTATCGATGAGGTGATTTGCTCAGTGTCCTGTGCATCCACCGGGAGTCAGGGACGTGCTTTAGTGCCATTGATTACACAAGGGCTTAAAAGGTTTATAGAGCCATTTGTCCAGGCAGATTAAATGTGGGGTCTGGGTCTGTTCTTTGAGCACTTCCTGTGTTACCTGGGACCAGAGGGAGAAAGAGCAGGAGTTTTTGGGAATGCTGCCCAATTCTTTATTCCATGATACCCTGAGAGCTTTGTCCTGGGGCTGTTCCTGGAGCTCCTGGCAGAGCAGCCCTTGTCCCTGACTGAACTGTGCAGGGCTCTCCAGCTAAAATGTTCATATTCCCCATTACTTACTTAGCAAGCCCTTTTTCCAGCAATGTGTCAAAAAGTTGATCAGTGTCAACTGCTGCCTTTGTTCACCCCTGTCATGGGAGCAGCACAAAGCCAAAAATGATTAATTCCTTTCCTAATTGGAAATGGAGGGAGAATTTGCTAAAGCAGAATGCAGTTACCTGCACTGGAATTCATCCAGGACGCTCTGGTGAGAACAGCCACCCTTCCAACAAGTGAAATGGGATTTTTAGCCATGCTGAGGGCTTGGATTCTGTGAGTTTACATCTCAAACACCCACGGAGCAGGAGCACTGTGCAGCCCCTGAATCAGCAGGAAGGCTGCCCCTGTCACCTCGTTGTTCCTGGAGTCTGCTCTGCCATTCCTACCATCCCACTGAGCAGCTCCAGCAGAGGGGAAGAGAGGCTGTGGTTACAAACCATTTTTATAACCCAGACTTTAAATATTGGCTGCTGTAACTGGTGTCATTCAGATGTACTAACTGCTCAAGCTGCAGCTTTCAACACAGACAAGCAAGGTGTGACCCTCCCTCAGTGACACAGGCATCTCAAATGCTGAGTGAGGCTCTCCCTGTGGGTGGGAGGATCCCAGGTGGGCTTTGTTCAGAGCCACATATGTCCTAAAGTAGCCCTAAGAGTGGGATGGGTTAATGTATGCATACAGCTGCATGCTGGAGGCAATGTAAGGAACTGAAAACCATGGAAAATCACCCTGAGAGATTTGAAAATAGCAACAAAAAATTAAGATGGCTCCATTTAGAAACCTGGCTATTGTTTGTCTTAACCAGCAGACTCAGCTGTGGGTTTTTATAGCTATGAACATGAGCTGGTGTGTGGAGAGGAGAGGCTGAAGTTGGACATATGGGGAAATTCTTTGCTGGAAGGGTTGTCCAGCCCTGCCACAGCTGCCCAGGGCAGTGGTGGAGCCCCCATCCCTGGAGGGATTTAAGTTGTGTAGATGTGGCTCTTAGGGATGAGGTTTAGTGGCAAACTTGGCAGTGCTGGGGGAATGGTGGGACTTGATGATCCTCAGGATCTTTCTGAACCTGATTCTGTGATTCTCTAAATCTGAAAAGATCCCCAGGATTTCAACACCTATAAAACCTGGGGGTTTTTGTCATTCATATCTGACTAATTGCACATGTTCTGTACTCAGAGCTGAGGGGTGTCTGAGTGCTGGCAGTGATGAGCACTGGAGCAGAGCAGAGATCTGCAGTGTAAACCCTGCACACACTTGAGCTGCCCTGGCCATGACCTTCCTGTGCTCCTGCCAGGGGCTGCAGCCAGCACTGGGGGCTTTCGCTGATCCCTTCTGCAGCACATCCCTATAAAATTGGGGTATGTGCAGGTGCTCAGGGCACCAGGGGATATAATGGATTAAAATCACTTGACCTCCAAAGAAAGTGCTGCTTGAAACATGTAACACTCAAGAAAGCCATGTTTCCAGTACCATCCTGCATCCCAAGGATTTCCCAACGCTTGGAGAAGAATGGAAAGGCTGTGGTACCTTTAGGACTCCCCTCGAGCTGGGCTGATTTGACAGCTTAGAGGCCAGAGTGACTACATCAGCCTGAAAAGAAATCTGTATTCCTTCATGCCTCAGTTTCTCTGGGAATAAACATTGACAGGGTGTTTACCAGAACTTTTTGACAGTGGCATGAAACTTAATTTTCACTGCATTTTGAAGGCTTTAGATTTTCTGGTAAAAGGTAGATTCATTTGAAAGTGATGCTCTAAAATATTGCACAAGTTACCAAGCCTTGTCATTCCTCTTTAACTGACTCTTCAGTACCATTTACCACAGCAGTAAAATTATATATTTATAATATATATTACAAATATTACTAGGAGAGTGCCTAGCAAAAATTTTGTCCTATTCTTTGATATTACTTGAAATTTAAGGTCTCAGTTCTCATTTCCAGGAGAAAAGCCAGGTGATTCATTGACAGGATGGATGCTTCATTGAGGAAGTTGGTTTGCCCAAGAGGGCATAAAGGACTCCTCTATTTTCATTTGGATTTAATATCCATGCTCTGCTTTGTGTCTTGGCATTTTTGGGCTCTGTAGAACTGGGCTCTGTTGTCTCTAGGTGCTGTGAGTGTGTTGTGTGGGCCTGGGGTCTGTTTCTGTGTCTGCTGCAGTTTTCCTGGTTGGGAAGTGCAGGATGTTGTGGTACTTGGGATACAACTGATAACCAACCACTGCTCCTTACACAACCATAGACTGTCAAATTGATTACAAGCTGATTTTTAAAAAATTTTTTCCCCCTGACTCACTTCACAAGTCTCTTGAAAAAAATAAACTTGGAAAACATAAAGGGAGTTTCTGTGCAGAATTCTGTTCTCACTTCTATGGGCAAATTTCATCAGCTTGGAATTTAAGGGCTAATTCTGCTGAAGTTATATTCAATTCACACAGGCAGCCAGGGAAGTCAGGGAATACCAAGGAAATCATGAAATGTTGTGCAATTAGGGCTGCAGCTCATCAGGGTACAAACAATACAAGATGAGATATCCTTTCATGGATTAAACTTGTATTTATTTGGCAGCCTTTGATATGTGTTATCACCAACTAAAATCCTGTAGAGCATCAGCATTGTCTGACCCCAGGAGCAGCCCTGACTCGGTGGGTGCCAGGTGAGGAGCTGCAGGGATGTGCTGATTGCAGCTATCAGATATCAGCAGAGAGAAACCAAGGTTCAGTTGTTTTGAGCAATCAGTATTTGGATTATATTTATTTATTACGGGTCCCTCCGAGCTTCATATGGGTTACGAATTAATCCTGAATTCCTGTAATGGATTAGGGTTTAAAAAAAGCAAAACAATAAAGAGATGTTTAGATCAAATATTCAGTAGATAATTGCTGAAACCAGTTGGTGGTTTTTGGGCTGTTTTGTCTCTTCCATTTTTGAGTGCTCCACGTGCTGCTGGAGCATTGTTTGGGAAGACCTTTCCGAAGCAGAGCAGCAATGCTCACCAAAATATTCGGTTTATTCCAGCCAGGCTGGCTTTGGGAGAGGTCTCTGCCGTGGAACAAACCTGTTTCCTTCACTGGGATGTGTCAGTTAGAAACACCAACTGCAAGGATTTCTTCTGTTCTCACGAAAAAGGAAGGAAACAGCTGGTAAATGTTTCACAGATGGTAAAGCTCTTGGCATCTCTCAGGAGAGGGCCACCCATACAGATGGCTCATTATTTTAACATTTGGATTTTCATCTTATTAAAACATCTTTTTTTTTTTTCTCCTGGTTTTATTTAGCATCATAAATTCTCTTACACTTTAGTTAACAACTCGGTGATTTGGGGGAAGTGTGTGAGCAGCAAGGAACATCATTTGGCTAAAACACGGCTCTGCATCATTATTCTCTGCTCTGATGTGTAACGAGTGGACTTGAACCTGATTAAAAACACCAAATGCAAGCAAATGCTTGGAAATATGACTTTATCAAGCAAAGGTCAGCTGAGCCTGTATAGAAGCTGAATTATTCAGTAAATGAAGGAATGTAGTGAGTGAAGCAAGCAAACATTTCTATCTTGGGCATTGCATCAATTAATGCTACACTGCTTTTGCACATGCCACAGGAGAGGGGCATTGCCTGTGCTCTCAGTGACTGGTTTGTGGTGAGAGCAGCCCTAAATACAAAATACCACCTCTAAAATACCTGGTGAACAACCCGGGGGGTGGGGTTTTCAGAAATGTCTGTAAAATGCTGCTTGTGCCTGGGCAGCTCCACCTTTGTGAGGGCATGTGCAGCCATAAACGTGCAGAGAGCTGGTGTGTTTAGCACATGTTCTACATAAATCCCAGCTCCACACACGGTTCAGGGAATGTCATTGGTCCTGTTTGGGTTTAGGGCAGGGGGAGGGATGGAACCGGTGCCAAAAGGTGGCAGAACCTGCCCGAAGTGGTGGGGGAAGTTGGGGCACACTGAAATTGAGCTGAATGTCCTGGTTTTGGTGCCTCCTCTCCCTTCCTCCCCTGGTCATGGCTGGGCTCTCCAGTCCCTGGCACTCTGCACACACAGGGTTTCAAGAAGCTGAGGCAGATGTTTGGCCCTACCTGCGATAGAAAGCAAGAAATAGGTGGGAGAGGATGTGGGGACAGGGGGAAGGTGAAGAGAGCCCTGGATGTGACACCAAACCTTTGCTCTCTGTTTTTCATGTTTTTTTATCTGAAGTTTTATCAGGTGTCCCTATGAAATGACTAAAATATAGGCCTGTGGTATAAATATAGATCAGTAACAGCACAGATTGCTATATGGATCAACCTATAAAGATGAAAAGTAGCAATTGATGCATGTCCTACAGCTGCCTTGTAAATCTCATTGTGGTCTCAACCAGGAAGTGCTGCCTGAAAAACTCTGGGTGCTCCATGGTGAGCCTTCTCCTCTGCAGTTCTGTTTTAATTAAAAATTAAATAATAGGAGTGGGAAGAAAGAAACCCAAGTATTTTTTTTGCATTTTTATGAGCAACTCCCCATTGATTCCAGTAGGTTACATCAGCAGTGAAGACTTGACCTGAAAGCTGCCTACAAATATTCCATTAATAAATACAGGGACAGATTTGTGGCATGTAAATCACTGGAGCTCCACTGATGCCAGTGTAGTTGTGCTGATTTACATCAGCTGAAGAGTTGGCCTCTGGAATTCACATTCCTTCTGAGATCAAAGATGTGTCAGCAAATGGTGAACTTCATTTGTATTTTTTAGCCTTCTAATTTAAAAATAGCCCAATAGATTTATGATTAAATGGCAGGGCTCTTATGGCCAGACTTTGGATGCCACGTTTCAGCCAGACACCACTCACAGGCAGGCTGTAAATCCTCCCCAAATGGGGGTTTAGCTGCAATGCTGAAAGCTCTGTAATGCTTGTGGGTAGTGCTGTGTCATATTTACAGTGGATGGGCCAATCCAACCATGCCCAAAAAACGAGCAGCACCAGGGGCTGGGTGGCTCAGGGGGCTGGCAGAGCTGCCAGCTTCAATTCAGTCATAGCCAGAAGTGACAAAGTTGTTGCCTTTTCTGGAAGCTGGCTCAGTCCATTTGTTGTCTTTCTCCTTGGAGAGGTTAAAAAATAAGGGAGTTCTGGGAGAAGCTGGGGCTCTGGGTGGCTGCTTTGGGCTGTGGGGTGATGTGGCACTGATGGCAAAGGGACCCAGCTGGGCTGGGGCCTGGGGGGTGTTAAATGTTCACCATGGGTGCTCCAGGTAGGGATTAACTCCATGTGCAGCCCAAGACAGGGAGGGTATAATTGCGTCCTTTTGTTTGATTTCCCATGGAAACAAACCAAATGCAATGATACTGCCAGGGATAATAAATTTCAGCAGATACCCGCAAAAATCTGTTAGTTCTGAAGGTGAGGGAAATTGGGTAGAAATGGGTGACCAAATGGAGGTGGGAAAGAGTTCTCCTTGGGCATAAGGAGACTGGGGAATCCTTTAGGGATGCTCCAGAAGCACAGCTGGATCTTGCATCATCCAATCCATACAAAGTGGGAGATCCCAATCCATACAAAGTGGGGCTTGTTAGCTCTAGCCATATAAAGTGCCACTGTCTTTTTTTTTTAGTCTTTAATTGAGTATTTAGTGTGGATAACTAAAGAGCCCCAATCTCCAGCTGAGACTGAGGAGCTCTGTATCATTAATGTCTTTGTGGTTCTGAGGTTTGGGGGCACTGTCCTCCCTGAAAAGGGGCAGAGTGGAAATGAAGTGATACAGAAAGTGAAACGAGGAAGAGACTTACTTTGTCTCTCTTGAGAGCTTGTATTTGCAACAAATAAATACCTCTGTTGTTTTTGAGCTCTTCTCAAAGAGTTTCTAATGGTGCACGGCAGCAGATATTCCAATGAGTATCTTGAGCATAACACAAATACCAGTGGTGGATGGAAAAATACCTGAGGAATTGGACTTAGGGGTACAAAGCACCACTGAAATGGGTTGGTAAAAGTCATGTTATTTGCATGTAGCCAAGTTAACCTAAACTGCATTAGATTTACACCAGTTTGAGCTGCGGCCCTTGTCCTGTCAGGGATGAGTGGGGTGGAGAAGAGCCTTTGTCTGAGCAGGGTGTGATGCCTTGTGAAGGTGTCAGCGCTGCAAACAGCCAGCAGGAGTGGATGGACCAGTGGCCTTTTCATGATACAACAGTTTAATATTTGTTTTACCCTTCAGAAATGCATCTCCTAATTTTGTGTAGGCTCAGATGCTGTTAGCTTGCAAGGGAGTGTGGATTGCATCTCTGGAATCTAATGTGGGCATGGGGGCTCTCTTTTTGATCATTATAGGGTATGAGTGTTTTGTAATTCTTCTAGTGCAAAAGAAGCTGTTTGGTGACAGGCATCAAGTCAAATTCCTGCAAGAGGCTGGCAGCAGAATACATTTGTCTATTTAACTGCATGCAAAACACTTGTCAAGACAGATTCTGGTCCCTTTTCCTAAGCAGGGCCTCTTGCTACCTTGTGTTCCAGATAACCTGGCAGAGCTGGTGCAGCAGCACACGCTGAGCTGGGAGCAGGGCTCTCACCCTGCCTCTGCCTCAGCATCTGCCAGAGGAACCTCGCTGGCACGTTGTTCTGGGGGAGAAGGACAGGCTGAAAAACTCACATCTGGAGGCAGATTAAAACAGGGCAGCTTAAAACCCTCTGAAGCAGTGACAGCTTGGCTCGTTCCTTTACGCATTTGCCACTGTGTCCGTGGGGTAGGAGAGCACGGGAAAATGTTGGTAGAGATGATGGGAGAGGACACAGGGTGGGGGCCTGCAGGAAGCGTGGTGGTGAGGCTGCTGAATGTGCATGGGTGGTAGGCAAAAGGGAACAAAAGCCTGGAAATGCAGCTCCAACTCCCTCTCTGGAGGAGGAAATTAGTTCTGCTTCTTTCCCCTCCCACTGTGCTTGGATGTAATATAAAAGTTTAGAAGTATAGGGCTGATGTTGCTACTTGTTATGCTACTGCTCCAATTAAAGCTTTGTTGTCTTTGGGGCCCTCTCTGCCATTAAAATTGTGCTTATCTTCATTCTGTGCCTCCCTGTTTCTACCTGGGCTCTCCTTTTCCCCTGGATGTGTTACCTTTTTTCCCATTCTTCTCACTTTTGCCTCCTGTTGTCTCGACTCCTCTGCTTCCCTACTGTGTGTCCCTGTGCCCCTTTGCCAATTCAAAAGTGTTATTCTATCATTTCAAGTGCTTGGAGCTATCTCTGGGGCTGTCTCCTTCTTTAGCATGGGCTGACCTCTGCTGAAAGCCAGTCTCACCTCTGCAGCATCCAACTTCAGAGGCTAAAGAGACAGGCAGGCTCTGGCACGTGATGGTCAGCTCTGACAGGAGTGTGTGTATGTTTGGGAGGGGAGGAGGGAAAGACAGGATGGGCTTGAGGTAGCTGAGAATGATAAACCTGTCACAAACCTTGTCTCTGAAAACTGCAGAAATATTGACATGTCCTGGTGAGGAGTAAGCCCCCACCCTGAAATTCCTACCTTTGTCCCACCTGTGGTTTCACAGGATTCCTGCTTGCTACGTTGTCATGGCACAGATGATTTGTGCTACCTTTTTGTTCCTGTTCCAGTGTGGAGAAGTCTGTGCTATCTTAATTATTAACCTGTTATGCTTAAGCTTCCTTACCAATATATTTTTTAATGTCTTCTCTTGAAGTGACAAATGAAAGTGGTGGTTCTGCCACTGCTGCAGAGCTTTAACTCCAGACTCTGCGCTCACCTTGTGCCTGTAGTAATGACTCCCATAAAAGTGCTTATATTGTTCTCTGATGCAAATTGAGCTCAGCAATAATGCACCATTCTCCTTAGAACAATTGTGTACTGCTCAACTTCCTTGGACACCTTATTGGAGCATAAGTCAGCATTAGGATGGGTTAATAAATACTGTGGCAGAAATGTAAGCACTTGCAAAGAGCTTCTTATTCTTTTACATGAATAACTTGGAGCATAACCCCTTTTGGGGGGAATGGGGTCAACTCCAAAGGGGATGTGCTGGTGGAAGGGTAAAAAGGCCTCAACCCACAGCAGCCAGCTCCTGTTGCTGTTTGTAAGTCATCCCTGCTTGAGTCAGGACTCAGTCTCTGAGCCTGTGTCTCTGCTGGCGCTTGGAGTTTGCAGTTGAGCTATTCCAGCTTATTTGTGTGTAGGTTACGGGTTTCGGGGTTCTGGGTCCAGTCGGGACGGCCGGACGTAGACAGATGGAGAGATCTCTATAGGCAGGTCTTGGGACACAGTCGGTTTATTGTAAAGGCGTGGGTATTGGGGCACTGCTCAGAGCTGCCTGACTCAGCTCTGAGCAGGCCCAAGAGAGTAAGCAGGTGAGAGAGAGAGAGAGGGTGTAAGAGCAAGAGTGGAAGTAAGAGTAGAAGTGGAAGAGAGGAATAGAGAAGAGAGAATCAGAATGTCTGAAGTCCTGGTTACAATACAATAAATCATCTTCTGTACTGAATATTCTAATTGTCACTAACCAATCTAATACAAGATACAAATCCTATAGCATTTACATACAGCCTATAAGAGTCCTTATATTACCATAGAGTGTTACATCTTAACTTCTAAAAACTACTCTTTGGACCCCTTCTGCTGAGCTAGTAGGGTCTGCTCTGACCCTTGGACCTGTTTGCAAGCAGAGGGTATTGTTTCATCAAGAGGGGATTACTTCAGCGGCCATACCATTGTTTTCTAGTTCTTCAGTAACTAAGACCTGGTATTTCAAAAGTGGCTTTCATTTCGATGTTGCCTGTAGTTTTCATATTCCCAAAATCTTTTGTCAGGCAATCATATTTCCAAGGTTTTCCTGTTCCATCTTCCCCAACATTTGTGCATCCACCAGCTCCAACAGTGGAACTTCAGGGAAAGTAAGGTTGCTAAAGATGTGCATCTCCCAACTTTTACATATCTTATGGGGGAGAATCTTGGTAGAGATGGTGAGAGTGAGGATGTGAGGTTGTGCATAAGCTTGGGATTTATGGCTGAACTCTTGGCTCTTTCCTGAGTGACACTGTTGTTACAGCAGTGTTGGGAGAAATAATTCAGTCATGTTTGTAAAGTGCAAATGCAAAATAATAATCATCCTCTTACAGCCCCTTGTTTGTATATCCACTTCCATGTGAAATGCCCTCAAACTGAGCAAACTTAGCCAGATGAGCATTAAAACAAACCTGCCAGGAGCAGAGGCTCCCCAGCCCACCTCTGGCAGCCATCCTTTGTCATGCTCCCTCCACATGTTCAACAGTCACCCAAGGCCATTTGCCTGTGCTCAGGCTGGGGCAGGAGTCCCCAGCTCCTTCTTGCTTTTTTCTTTGTTTGCTCAGTTCTTTGTTTGCAGAGCTCAGTAGAACTTAGCTCTAGCCACAGCTTTTTGAAAAAGCCCACCCTATTTCATCCTTTTTATGAATGCTTTAAATATAACTATTGAAGCAAAACAATGCAGTCAGATAAACAAAGAAATGCAGGCAGTGTAAGCAAAGCCTCTTCAGCAGGTCTCAAGTCAGGCAGCCTTCCTTTCTTTTGTGTGTTTTAGCTAACAGCCCATTGAACTAACAATGAGAAAAAAGGGAACAGAGATTTAATGCTACTCTCACTGCTCTTTTAAGGATATTAATACCAGGAGAAAAGGTGAGAGTTAAAGGAACTGCAACAAGCTGGGTCTCTGGTTTACCTGCCTGCTCCCTGAGGAGCAGCTGTGGAGTGGGGTGCTCAGGGCCACTGGGTCCCAGGCTGTGACATGTCACAAAGGGATTCCACTGCCTTAACTCCTGTGCTTGTGTTACAATCCTAATATCCTGCCCCTGCCACGGCTGCCCTGGGAGCTGCACAGGGAAGCAGATTTACAGAATGATCTGGCTGAAGGACGACCTGCCCAGAGGGATGTGGGGGTAAAAGGTGCTTTTAAGTTTTCTGGAATGCCCTGCAGCCACACCAGTAACTAGAGTGGAGGTGACCTGGAAGCAGAGTTAGCTGTCAATGGAGGGGTGCTTAAGCCACAGGTGCCACCAGAGAATCTCTGTAACCTCGCAAGCAGCTTCAGGGCATAATCAATAGCAAAGCAATACTCATGCAACAGAACGAGGGACAAAAGCCTCATTTTCTGATTCCCCTTTGATACTTTGATCCCCAGCCCACGTGCCGTGGGTGGCAGGCAGACAAGGTAAAACTAAGGTTAGAAGGAAAAACATGTGTTAACTTTTTAGTACCTGTAATATTGGTGCGTGTTAATAATGTATTTCAGATTATCTGCTTGATAAGTGATGGAGGAAATAATTCTGCAAGCTATTGCTCTGTGAGGACGTTTCTTGGGGTGTGAATAAGGGAGAGGAAGGTTGAGCCCAGGGACTGTAACACTGATAAAACCCACAAGACTCTGTAGAGGTGCTAACTATTGGTCTTATTTTCCAGTGAAGTTGTTGGGAACAGAGTTAGGCCTTTCCTGGGTGCTTTTGAAGATCCCGTGACAGGGCAGTCAGCATTTCTTGTGCAGACTGGACAACAAGCAGGAGTCTGTAACTGTTTCCCCATGGAAATCGCTGTGTAAGCGGATCTGATGCATAAAACATCCTAAAGAGCAGGTTGCTGTGGCTACACGGAGAATTATTTCAATAATTGATATTTTAAACATATATCTGTTGTCATCCATGGCCCTTGGAAGCCTTGGCCTGTGTGGTTCAGCACTGACACTCTGGAACTCTGTCCCTTTAGGGGATGAACATGTCCCAGGAGGACAGACCTGTGGTGCGAGCTGGTGCCATGCAGGGAATGTCCTGCCCAGCCAAATAAATCCTGATCTCGGGAACAAATGCCTTTAAATTCTCTGCTGGTGAAGAGCCTACCTCAGGATGTTTCCAGTGATAAGCAGGTGATGAAATCACAGGAAGGATTGGCTTGGGATGCAGTCTGGCACATGCAGAACAGGGTTTTGTCAGCAAGCACCTGAGCAGGGCTTGTATTTGAGGGAGAACTTGTGAAGGGCTCCAGGGCCACCACAGAGCTGTCCCCAAGGGCTGGGTGGCTCTAGATGGTGACAGCAGACACAGGGCCTGTGCCTCTGAGGAATAAATATTGTACCCAGGTGAGGCTGAGGCTCCACTGAGACAGGAACAGAGCATGGAAAGAGGAGCCCATGAGTTCCCCACTTGCAGAGAGAGGCTCTTGGTGGGAATCTGGACTGTGCAAGGCAGTGCCCTACACAGAGATTGGCAACAGGGATGTTGCTCCCTAAAATAGCTTGTGCTGACATTATCCACGGCAAAGGCCAGCTCTGTATTAATGCACAACAAATGCATTTGAATAACTGATTAACTCTTCTGTAACATTCAACTGCCACTGTAAATTATATTAGAAACCAAGGATTTAGGGAATTGATCTTTTAGGGTAGCTCTAAATATCCTTCTTCTTCTGCCTCCTTATTAAATAAATAGAATCTTTCCTCCAAATCAATCCCTTTTATTTCTTTCCTGTTCACGGAACAATAGAAATGATGGGCAAGGTCTGAGGCTGGGAACTGGGCCCCTCTGGAGCTGGGAGTTCTATAGCAGGTCAAGGGCTACAAGAAAAACCTCTGGCAAATTGCTGACATGGGAGAAGTCCTGGGGCTGCCCATCTGGCCATGGAGCCCACGATCCTGCACCTGCCAGAACAAGGGACATGCTGGGGCTGAGACAGGAGGAAGGGAAGGAAATGCATTGGCAAAACATCCAACACCTCAGGAAGAGCATCTCCCACGCTGTGTGTGCTGTGCCAGTGCTGGCACTGGGCTGGAAGGACTCCAGGGCTTTCCTTCTCCCTGAATCTGGCTGTTACTAATATCCTCCATCTCCCTTGCAGAAATGATCCCTTGCTTTTTATGCCATTTCTTGTTTAGGATAAAGCCATCTGATGTGTCTGGGACAGGCCCATAATTAGTGTTGTTTCCTGGCTAAACACTTGACCAGCTATGTGAGGATGATTGAACTTCCTTTCTTCCCACCTGATTTTATCCCACTCTCTCTGAACTGAGAAAAGTTTCCTAATCCAAGCACTATCTTCATGTGAACCCAAAGTAGAGTCCAATGTGCCAGGATTTTCCACTGATGTTACAGAATTCAATCTAAAGAATTCTTGGCTAATCATTAATTCATCTGCTTGCAATTCATTCATCTTTATTTCACCATTTACTTTATGAGGGAGCATCAAAATCTGAAGACTGATCATTTCTTAAGAGCAAGCATATGATGATATTTAATTAATTACAATGACAACAATAACCTTAATTTTCCAGGTATTCCCCAAAGAGAACTGTATTTTAATTAGAGATGCCACAAGGACAAATTAATTCTCCTGGATTCAAGCTTTGGTTTATGGCATTCATTTTACAGGAGTAAGGAGAAAAGGTGTCTTCATATAAATATAATACGAATTTTTTGGAAGCTCCTCCAAATGGCAGGGATGAAGAGAAGATAAATTTTGCTGATGATATTTGGTGTGACATTGGTAATTCTCAGAGGGACTCCACAGTGTAGTGTGCCAGTGTAGATGTTCTTTGCTTTTATGAAGGTGACAGACTTGACCTGTCATGTACTAGTTACACCCTGGACAGACTAGAAATGTCACAAACTGCTAACAGTTACTACACAGGATATAAAAGCTTCTCTTTGCAAAGCTGTGGCACTTAAAAAGGTGGGGAGCTGCTCTCCTGCTCTAATTTGTTGGGGTTTTTTAACTCTATCCTCCCATAAGACAGTGTAACAGAAATTACTGGGGGGAGAAAAAGGGCTTGAAATTACTACATTAGAGAAACCAAATATGGGCTTTAAATGGCAGGGTTTCCTTTCAAGATGGAAGACATTTGTCTATAAAATGTCTTAACAAGTTTCATGTCTGAGTAGCTTTTATTTGTCCTGCCCTACCTGCCTTTTTAGGATTTTCTAAGACTAGTGGTGAAAATTAAATACATGGCTTTATGTAGGTGAATCTGTTATGAAAACTTTCAGTAAAATGAGTATTTGGTTGGTGTGAATTAGCTCTTAACGTGAGCTTGAAGAAGACTTGAACAGTTTTGCGGTTGTCACTGTTTGGATTTTGTGTGGCTTTCCCTTTGTGTTGATTTCCAGAGGAAATTCAACTCTGAGCAAAGCAGCAGATCTTGACTTGCCCACCCCAGCCCCGCAATCATGTCATATCAGGCATCCTTCCATTGTGGAAGGTGATTAATGCCCGGCTCGTGTGTTTTGTGGGTTGGTGAGCAGTGTGGAACACGGCTGAGCTCAAACACAGAGGGAGCCAACCAAACCTGAGCATGCATTCCTGCTCCTCAGCTCAGAGCTGGTGCCTGCCTCCTCCTTTGTGGGGATATTTGCCCATGATAACATTGTCCAGCAAAGAAAAGCCATTAGACTGGCTCTCAGAGCGTTTTAGCCAGACTGGTTTGATCTAAAAGTCAAATAGCCTCGGATCAGACCCTTCCGGGGCTGCCTCTGGAGCTGCTGGATTTATCACAATGGAGCTGCCTTATTTAACAATATCACCTCCAGTCTTCAAAGTCAACAACTGCTGCTCTGGAGACCAGCACTCGTAATTGATGTTTGAAATATTAGCTGGCCACAGAGGTGTGTGTTTACTAAAATACAGTTCAAGTTTGCCCTTGCTTGTTCATACTTCCGGGGAGCTTTTCACTCCCTTATCGCCTGATCCCATTGTTTTGCTGGGCTGTTGGAGCTCCAGCAATATACCAAATCTTGAGCAATAATTAATCTAGTTTATCTCTTGGAGTAAAAGCTGCCACTTCGGAGCGGTGCCAGTCTGGAGCCTGTTCTGCTGAGCCCTCCCACTGTGGCATTTCATAGAGGCCTCTCTTCAGTTATGTCCTGTTTTCCTCCACAGACCAAGCAGTTCTTGGTTGTGATTGGGTTTTGTGATTTGGGGTTTTTTTTAATGAGTTCGAAGTGATGGCAGCTGTTTCTGCATATTATTTACAGGAAGAAAGAATGCAACTTCTTCTGTGGGGACAGAAATGCTTTAAGCATGTAGTAATGGGCATAGCAACATAAAAAGGTGAAGGAAACTTAGAGAGCCTTGGAGAGAAGGGTTTTCATGGGAACCTGCTTCCCCTGTCTCCTGCAATGCTGGTAGACCCTAGAGAAAAATGAGCTGTCCCTTGATAAGGATGCAGGAATTGCCAGGAAGGAGTTTAGGGATTTGTCCAGTGTCAGTTAAAACCTGGGGGTGCTGCTGTCTGTCTGCAGCTTGCGGAGGATATTGGAAACACCTGAAGATTGGGCCTTATCCAGCATTTGCTGACAACTCTGCCATTTGGAGAATATCCTTCTACTTGAAAGTGACACCAACTGGAATTGTTTCAAGTCATTTTTATTAACATGCCAACTAACCTTTACCTTCTCTCCCATATGCTGACTTGAGTGTGAAATAACCTGGGATCCGATTGCTCTGGCTCCTTGATCCGATAGAGCTTCCACTGACATTGCTGAAGCCCCTCAGAGGCTGCTGTGAGAAGCAGGGCAGGGAGCCCTGGACACTTTCTGAAGAATGAGAATATTTCTGTAGGCTCCTCTTGGAGTCTTATACTTTAAATGAAGTGCCAAGGAAAAAACGTCCTGGGAAAATAAGTATGTAATGGCTTTTACAGCTGCCTGTGAGGTGCTGTAGGACCTTTATCACTTTTTATTGACAAAAACAGCGTGTTAGGAGCAGAATAGCTGTAAAGTAGACATTGGTAATGCCAGTCTGCAGCCTTGTAGTACACAGCAGGTTAGAACTGCAGGTAAGCCCTGCATAAGCTTGATTTCCTGTCTTTTTCTCTTGCATTTTAAATAGAAACTCAAGGAAAGGAGTCCAGCATTGGCTCAAAGGAAACTCAGAGCGAGTCATTAGCACTGGGTCAGCTTTTAGCACTTCGGTGTGGAAGGTTCCTGCTGGTCCCCAGAGGTGTGACAAGCTGCTTCCATTCCCTGATTTACAGCAGGGATGGGATGTGCACCCTGGTTTATCTTGGCTAGTGGCAAACCTGCAATTTAAGTCTTCAATCTTCGCTCTAAAAAATTTTTCGTGGGGAAGAGAATGTCCTGTAAAGATTTTGGGATCAGAATCCAAATGTTGCTTCAAGAGCAGGTGAGCTGCTGTCTTATGGCGACATTTGTGTGGTAAATGCTGGAGAATGTGGAGATAATGAGGAGAGGAGAAATCCTCAGTTCTTATGAACATGTCAAGGTTGCTTATTCCATTTTTCTTGCTGAATTCCACATGTGACAAGCAGCGTCCTGACATGTCAGGTCAGGCTGCATCAATCATGTCCTGCTGCATCACATCCCGTGTGCAAGATGCTGGAAACCACTTATGGGTCACTCAGGAGGCTGAGGAAACAATTTTGTGGAGCTTGAAGCAGGGGGAAAGAAGGTTGGGAAATGGAGGAAACTTTGGGAAAGCCCAGAATTTTCTACCCTGAACAGATGGACACCATCAGGTGGAGTCAGGGCTGAGGGTACAACCTCATCCCATGGATTATTCCATAATGCTGTGAGAGCCTAAGATGCAAAAACGTTCAGCTTCAGGAGGGAAAGGCTTTCAACCAAAAGTTGGAAAACTTTTGACAGAATTCTCCAGTTTTTCTGAAAAATCTGGTTAGTACTTTTTCAGGATTTGCTGACTTGAAGGGGATAGAAAGCAAGAGCTTGGAGTCTGTAGAAATAAAAAAAGCATGTGAGGGGGAGAGAATCCTCTCAGAACACTTTTCATTTTGTCCAAAGCTTTTTCTAATAGATACAATATTAAAAAGGAAAATATAGATGCTGAATTTTTTTTATCTTGGTGCCATTTTTATCTTTAGATCTTTTCTTTTTTTTTTTCTGATAGAAACTATGGAAGTTGCCCATCTGTAAACAGGAATGTTCACCCTCTGTAGGGCTCTGTTTTTAAAGACAAGCCCATCAGTGGGAACATCTCGGCTTCTGATGCTTTCTGAGAGTTTCTAATCCAGCAAATGGATGCTCTGGGGTCATTTGAGGCTCAGCTCTGTGATAGAAAGCCAAGTGTAACATACAGCAAACGTTTGTTATTTCCCTGCTGGTATCTGGGTCACAGAATCAAAACAGACTTCAGCAGATTTTGGCTTTATCCTTTTTTTCTTTCCCTAAAGATTTTGCTTCTGTTCTTGTCAGCAGCAGATCTGGCTGGATGTTTAGAACCATGGAAAACAAACTTCATCCCAACCTTGTTAGGCCCCAGTTAAAGCTCACTGAGCTGTCCAGGTTTTCTAAGCATTTTCATAGCAGAATCAAGGTAAAAAACCCACATCCATATTTTTCAGAAAGTAAAAGTTGATTTATTAGGCACAGTCTATGTAGGCTTTACCCTTATTTTTCTTCCTTTTCAGTTTAAACTTGAGTTTTAAAGAAGGAATTCCAAGTTGAGTGTTACAGAAAACCACCTTAACCTAAACTGTTTTTATTGACAAGTTGTGGTAATTCCTGCTTTTTCCTCTGGAAAATATTTTAAAGGTATCAGTTGTGACCCTTTCTAAGACTTCTTAGCAATGCCAACAGCTGCTACAGTTTGCAGGAATATTTCTATATTTTCATGCATCCTCCAAGCTTTGGAGAATATTGGACTTTCCTGGATCCTTCCAGCCTCTTGTTTTACTTGCCAAATATGGTGGAAAATAAACTTCCAAAGAGGCAAAACCCCAACCAAAAAAATCCACCTCTCATTCCCTTCTCAAGCTACTGCAACCTTGACTGGACTGGGCAGAGGAAGAACCAAAGAAGTCGTTGGCTCAGGGCTTTTAAAAAGCTTTCTTGAATTCCACTGTTGGAGCAGTGAAGTGAAATACAGCAAGAGCTGAGCTGGATATGCAGCTCCTGAAATGAAGAATCCATTTGATAGCGGGGAAGTTGGTGTTGCCCAATGGCCTCGAGAAGGCACAGATGGGAAAGGGGAGCAGTTCAACCCCGTGGCTGTCAAGATCCTCCAGTGACAAGCACTTCATGCAAATGTGTTCAGGCAGAAAGCCTGGAAGATCCAGCAGGGCTCAATGTTGAGATTCTCGTTTCATATGTCTCTGCTTACAATCTGTAGTAAAAACGTGTGTACCTAAAGCTATGCAGTGCAGCTGAACCTGACAGATCTTGTCTAGACTCAGTTTGTCATAATAAATGCTACTTCCTCAAGTTAGGCTGAGTTGGCTCTGGAAAGAAAGAAATGCTCAGTTACTCCTTTTTTTCCTTTTTTCCTTATTTGGTCTTTCTGCTTGTGTCATTATGGCAAGAGCTCACCTTGCAGCCTGCCTCAGCTCTTCAGGTCTGTTTTTCAAAGTAATAATTGTGTGGAACATTTTTTTTTAATGGGCTGGGCTACTTAAATTTCAGCTCTGCCTTCTCTACATCTGACCTTCTGTTCGAGGCTCTCCCATTCCTCCTCTCCTCTCGTGCTCTGTGTCAGAAGACAAAGGTGGAGCTGGGCTGTGCAGTGTCAGCTGGCACAGATCTGACTTCTGAATCTTCCCTGGAATAAGATCTGTCCAAAAACAGAGTTCTGGGGAGATGAGATCATCCCTGAGTTTCCCCAGCAGAAATGAGAGCTGACTCCAACTTTCAGCTCTGATTAGAGGTGAACTGCAGGAGAAAAACGGACAATGAGCTTGTTATGAGCCAAACATTGCTAATCCCACTTGTAGCCTTATTTTCACTGTCTAGATAATCTCTCTTGGAAGGTCAAGCAATCCAAACCAGCACAGCCTATTTTCTTTAGCTGTAATTGATTCCTGATATGAAAAACTGCATCCAGCCATCTCTATGGCGGAAGCTTTTCTTAATTTGCTTGTGAAGAGCACCCAGCCAAGGAAGGAGTGTCTGACAATGTGCTTGAATCCACCTGAGGATTGCAAATCTCCTTTAATGAGATGCTCTGAAAGCCCTGTCTGGAGCCTCATTGGTCATGTTATGAAAATGATTATCTGAGACCTGAGAGAGGATGAATAAGTGGGGTAACTGAGATGGTTTGGAATGATCTGTTCCCAAACATGAAGATGTGGCTGCACAGGCATGTTCTGAGTTACCTTGAGGTTCTAGAAGCAGTTGTAGGATCCATTTATTCTCACTTATTCCCATCCTCTTGGCATTAAACTTGCTTTGGCTCTTAAGCTCTAAGTGAATAAAAACGGTGTATTATTGTCTAGTTTTTGTTTAGGCTTTAGTTTTGTTTAAGGTTTTTTGGTAGCTTTTTTCCCCCCTTTTTCCAGAAAGTATTAGCATTGCAGACAAGTTTAGAGGATGTTAAATCTTGGCTTGCTAACAGGAGGCTCAAAGATACTGCAATCTGGTCGCAGTATAATGAGCCCCTTTGTTATATTTAAATACTATCATACTATCCTATACACAGCCCAGCACTGGGATGTTTTATACTAACAATGCACCAGCACTAAAACCTCAGACAACTCTAAAAAGGCACTAATTATTATTATTATTAGTGTTTTACACTAACAATAAATGTCAAATGGAACCCTGCAAACAAATAACTACCTGTCACCAAGTGAATGAAAAGCAATCTTAGGAAAGTGAATTAAAACCCAAACAACAGAAAACTCAACAGGCTCAGGGGCTGGGCTGGGCGTTGATGCAGCTCCTGTGCAAGAGCAGCAGCACATTCCTGGTTGGAAGAGTTGTGTCCCTTCATGGATGTGTAGGAACCTGGGTGGTGGTGGGAGGGATGAGCTCAGATCAGCTGTGGGAGATACTTACTCATGGCAAATGGAAATTGGATATTAATGAGGATTTAGTGGGTTTGTTTATTACATGGGTTGCAGTGCTTGGAGTTTTATCAGTGGAAATAATGAAGTTGGGCAGTGGATTGTGTTTATTTTGGGGACACATTTCTCTTAGGGTTTTTTTAAGTGTGTCTCCCAGAGACTTATTTTTATAAATGGTACATTTTATTTTTCAATCTTCATGTATCTTTGATATCTGATTGACATTTTGAGGACGCTCTAATCCTTTCTACTGAAGGAAGCTCTCGCAGTGGCAGCTCTTGCAATCAGCTTCCTAGAGCTCTCCTCGCTCTGTTTTTGTGATGGGATGAGGTCTAGGGCTGGAGAGTTGAAAGGAATTGAGATCTGGTGAGTGGCAGGACAGGTTTCCTAGGCAGAGCTTTTTCTCACTTGGACCTGTTCATAAAATCCAGATTAGTGCCCCTGAGTCTGCCTCACACCAGTGTGAGTGTAACACTCCACCAGATTCAGCTCAGCTGAAGAAATAGAAAGAAGGAACAAGAAAAAGAGATGAAAATTGGCCCTAAAGTCTTGATTCAGCTTGGAATGCCAGGCAGCAGTGCAAGCTGGCACACAGTTAATCCAGGTGACCTAAACAGGAGGGAGAAAATGAGGAAGATTCCAAATCCAATGGCTTTCAGAAGGAGGAAAATTACAGAATTTCAAGCCTCTGCTCAGGTGGGCTGACAAGTTAAAGTGCCTTCAATTAGAAATTAATTTTCTCAAAACCAATAGTTCTCAGTAGATTCTCTGACACTGAGAGTGACAGCCCAGATCAGTTCAGGTCTACTTTAGTGACTGATTTACCTCAACCTTTCTCTCTTGTTTTAAAAAATAAACAAGCCTGAAATACCCCAGTTTGCAGGTGTCCCCAGGTGATACTCAGTGCGAATAAACTGATTTCTCTGAGCATTCCCTGTACCAGCCCCACCTGAATTACAGGGGAGCACAGGGGAGCTCCTGAATCTTTCCAGGTTCCTTCCCTTTTTCTCTTTGCATGCTGGAAACAAATGTACTAAAAAAAAAATAGCTAATTTCATTCACAATGGGCTCTTGAAACAGAGATGTGCCGTGATTCATCTTCAGTCCTTGCCAAATCATTCTTGGTAGGCTTGGCTCCTCTGCCTGTGAGTAATGGACACATTTCCAGTTCCTTCAAGAATGAAAGGATGGATTGCAGTAATCAGATTTAAAGAAGAAACTCTGCAAAAATTCTTGTTTGCTTTCACCATTTAGTGATCATATGGAATGAACAGTGATTTTCAGTGCTTGGAGGACCAGTGAGGACACTGTTATGCACATGGGGGCTTTCCAGCCACTCTGGTTTTATTTTCACTGACCTTACCAAAACACTGCATGGCTCAGAAGCATCAAGTAGGACCCATTTTGGAGACTATTTGCATCCTATTGTAATATTTGTTGCAGTTTGAGACCATGATGAGGAAGAAATCAAGTTTATACTTGATGGATTAACTAGAAAAATTCATGTAAATTCAGACTAACCCCTGTAAAGATTTTCTAAAACTTAAAATACCTGTGCTGCGGAACTTAAGCTGCTGGGATCTGAATTTGCTTGTGAGAGCTGGTGAAGGATTTGTAACTGCAGTTAGAGCACACAATGACTTCTTTCAGTAATTTTTGATAAGCACTTTTAGATAACTCATAGTTTCAGATTCCACCTTGGAGGTTTGAGCAAAGACCAAACTTCTGCCTTGAAACCAGCAAAAGCAAATCCAGGGCTGGGTTATTTTAAAGTGAGCAAAGCTCAGGTCCCTGCTCTGCTACAGGGCACAGATAAGACAATCCTGTGGGCGTCTCTCCATTGATACAGACCGAAGTCTGGAGGGGGCTGTTGTGTGAGGCTCCAACTGATCCCCACCTGAGGGCAAAGATGAAGCAAGAGGGAATACATGTGGCAACAAGAAATGTAGAGCTAATGGGAGATTTAGAGGAACAAACCTGATAATACCAGAAGACTGAGTGGAGAGAGCTCTCCGATGTCATGTGGGGATAAAATTCCTTTTGCTGGGGATGCACCTGGATGAGGGACTCCACTTGCAAGGGAAAAATGGAGTTTGCTTTCTGCAGGAGGCCAGTGAACCTCTCCGGTGGGAGGGTGAAGGTGCTGCCCATCCAAAAAAGGAGCAGGATCGTGGAGTGCAGCTGTGCTGGGAGCTGAGGGGCAGGGGCTGGGTGTGGGGTTCTGCCCAGAAATGCTGAGAGCAGAACAGCTGCAGCACTCAGCATCCCAGCTGCAGCGTGAGGAGTAACTGAGCACGGCGAGCCCGAGGGTGCTGCGTTACTGCATCCCTGCACCCTGCTCTGGGATGTGGACGGGGAGCAGGATGGGTGCAAACACCTGCAGAGCAAATCACTGCATTACTGCCCTGCAAGTGCTTGGAGTTCCCATTTCACAGCCGCATCCACGCCCTGGGAGGCTCCTGCTCTGCAGCCTGCGAGCAGAGCCTGGAGATGCTCCTGCACAGGATTGCTTCCCTGACACAGAACTCTTTCAAAATTTCCCACCAGGCGTCAGCAGCTCTTTAAGCCATGCTGTCTATTTTGAGTTTTATTTAGATTAACAAATTCCACACCCTCGCATACAAAAGCAGAATAGAGTGAAAACACAAGCTGCCCTAACAGAGCAATATCCAACAAACATTATGCTACTCAGAAATATTTGCTGTACAATCCTCCCCACAAAAGGGACTTGTTCAGCCAAAAGATGTCAGATAGCATCTTGCTAAAAGCAATGGTGCCAGTGGAGCTTGCTTCCAAGTTCATGCAGCTGATTTTTTTTTTTCCCCCTCTGTTTGCTTCATGCTAAGAAAATCAGCAATTTATTTCTCTGGATGTCTGAACTTGGAGAAAGGAGATGGATGGACATTGCACATGGCTGGATGTGCTGGGAAAAGGGGCTCTGATGGGAACAGGAGTGTGCAGCAGGACCTGTTGCTCTATTCACCAGATTTTCTATTCCACAGGTTGGTTTGTAACCACATGTTGCTGCACTTGCTTGTTTTTACCCTTTAGACCTCCAGGAGATAACAGAATTTTTTAAAATAGACCTTGTGGCAGTGGTTGATTTCTGTGAAACCTGAGAAATTTATGTACTGAAATCCCATCTCTCTTTGTGTGGCCTGTGGGGAGATGCTCAATGAGTTCCAAGACACTTCTCTCTGTTTTAATAGTAGGTCTGTTTTGCAGAAGCTGTTTTGTATAGTCAGAAACGTGATTTGTGTGGATTGATTTTATTTTACATTAAAATTTGGGGATGAGGGGAGAGAAAAGGAAGAAAGGAAGGAGTTGTGTGCTGTTTGACTGCCTTTAGATAGATCAATTCTTCTTTTAATGTTTAACTCTTACTAATGGGGGGAAAGCAGCCCCCCTGTGAGCTACCTGTATGAGAAGTCAGTGCTGTTTCTCTGATTTATAGAAAATGTTTGTGCAAGAGGCTGCTTTGGAGTTTTTGAAGTGGGCACAGCACAGAGGCTAATGTAAAGCTGAGCATTTAAATCCATTTATCCAAATACTTATCGTTCTCATCTGGAGACAGATGAAATAATAAATATTGAACCAAGAAACCTCCACACCATTTTATTAAAGGAAAGATTTTTATTTTTTTTAAAGTGCTAATCTTTCAGCTCTTGCCAACTTGTTTAATAGTTAAAGCATAAGTCCATGAGTCTGCTGACTCTGGCAGGCTTCTGCAAAGGGGTTTATTGATCAGAAATGTGATTTGGGGTGATATTCTTGTGTCTTATATCTTAGATTCTCAAGCCATGTGTAGCAGAAGTTGCATTAAAATTCTTCTTTTCCAAGGCTATTTGGGTTAAGAGGTGATTTAAGGAGCGTTGTCCTTTGAGGAGCCAAAACTCTGTGGAACTGCAGCATCACTGATTTCCTTGGTGCTGAAATGGTGGGGGAAGCAGTCAAATTGATTCTTGCTATGGGCTGTTATGTGAGAGAGGATCTCATTCTAACCTCAAACCTGATCTTCATAAACATCTGTGGGGTGATGATTGGGCACAGACAGAAGAATCCCCTCCCCAGCCCCCTGGTCAGATCTGTTCCTTTGGAGGGGAAGGGGGAGTTGGACCGTGATTGACGTGAGCTGTGCAGTGAATCTCAGAGCATCCCCTCCCACACAAACAGAAAAAAGCAGCAGAGGCTCACATTTCCAGCAGGGTGCAGCTCCTTCTGTGTGCAAGCCAGCCCCACAAGAAGATCCCATCCCATGAGTGCCACGGGGTGGGGGTGGATGGCGCAGGGATGGTGTGTGGGTGTCAGACCAGGGGGTTGCCCCAGTGGGAACTGGGGATGAAGCCCCAGCTGGAGCCTGCACTGCTGTTTCCTGGTAGCCAACCTGCAGTGATTGTGTGGTGGAGCTGGTGTGGGATATTAATCTGGTGTGAGATTCTCTCAAGTTTAGAAATAACCACGTTCCCAAGATGCTGCAGCTCCAGCCTAGCAACACTTTGCTCCTCAAGTGGGGCTTCTGCATCAACGGCCCAGCTCCATCCCTGTGAGAACACCAACAATTCACATTTGCTTCTTGGAAGTGCTGCAACTTTTCTGGGAATCCCAGAATGGTTTGGGTTGGAAGGGACCTTAAAGCCCGTCCATTCCCACCCCTGCCACGGCAGGGACACCTCCCACTGTCCCAGGCTGCTCCAAGCCCCAATGTCCAGCCTGGCCTTGGGCACTGCCAGGGATCCAGGGGCAGCCCCAGCTGCTCTGGGCACCCTGTGCCAGGGCCTGCCCACCCTCCCAGGGGAGGATTTCTGGGTGTCTCTGATGAGCATTTTCATCTGGACTCTTTGAGCTTTTGTCACTACAGGTTTCCAGTGAATTTAAGATCTGATCTGCTGTCCCTTCTTGCTCTTCCCAGCTTCCATCAGCACCACCACATCTTGGATTAAGCTGGTTCTGGTTTGAGCAGAGGTGCCTTTTTTCCCTGTTTCAACTCCCCTGTTGCAGGGGAATCTGTTAGCAGAGCTGTCAGTGCGGATTTGTCCTTCCAGAGCGTTGTGTCAGTAGCCAGAGGGGCTGGCACTGGGATTTCCAGGAGCTTTTATTGGTGCTGCTGCTGGAGGATTCTTTCAAATTAACTTTGAGCTCCTCAAAGTACAGTGTAATGTTATTTCCCACTTGTACACAAAATGGTGACTAATTCCTGCAGTCAGCAGGACTGGAGGGTCGCTTGTTCTGGAGTTTGAGCAGAGCTCTGCCTCCACAAATGTCTCAGTGCTCTCAGTCACCTTTTCCTCACTGCTCTAAGGCCAAATGCTCCACAGGCAGGTTGGAGAGGAGCGTGGAATGGGCTTGGCTGCCTGCATATGTCGCCTTGTCCTTGAAAATAAAGTTATTTAATGCTGCCTTGGTTAAAAAAAGTCCATGGGACAGTTCCTGGAGGTGGCTACTGCCATGAAACTTGGACTCATAATTGAGACAAGCAACTCCAAAGTTAATTAGTGCTTCAACTGGAAGATTTATTGTAGCTCATTATAGATACTCAAGCTGATTGTGAGATGCAGGAAGCAGATTTGGTTGGAATACAGCATTCTTTTCCTTGGCATTTTTGAAGCCATGAAGGATTTGGGGTTTTTAAATATCAATGAGTATTTCTAGAAGGTTATGAAGTACTTGCAACTTGAGATTTTTAATATCCCTTTTTATGGGATTCACTCTCAAAATATTTTGATTTTATTTAAGAATTTCTTTTTAAGGGTGGGGAAGAACTCTTGATCGGTGGATGTTAGAAGGCCTTTTGGGGTTTGCATTTTTCTGCCTTGTGAGGATGCCTCATGCAGGAGGGTTGGCAGTGGTGCAGAGCAGGTGTACAGATTTCATTGGAACAGCAGCCCTTGCCTCAATTGATACAAAGAGGGCATCAACTGCCAAAGGCAGAGGGAAGCTGGAGAAAAAAGATCCAAAGGAAAGGCTCCAGAGAGCAGAAGGAAGCTGATTAATCTTGTGCTATCTCAAACCCTCATATTAGTAGTTTCTCTTATCAAACATATTTATAATCCATACCCTGTGTGTTGCAATTGCAGGAAACTTGTACTTTCTAATGCTACCTCCTCACAGGCTCCCTTGCTGATGTCCCTTTAAAATCCACTCACCCTGACACTGTAATTTACCCCACTGTTTGTCAGTGTTTAATTTCCTCTGACACCCCCATTAGTTATACCTGTTCACATCTGTTCTGAATTTATCCCTTTCAATTTAATTTATTATTACTTTCAGTGCATAAAAATCCCAACCAGTAACTGCTCAGGTAATAAGTCCCATCCTCTGGCGTGCCTGTAGCCAAGGATTTGTTGATGTTCCCATTACATATTCTGGGATGCAGGTGTAGGGAGAAAGGACTTTAATACCCTGACAACCTTAAAAAATCAGTGCAAGGAAGGTTAAGGCCAGGATGAGATGGGTTTCTGGAGAGACTGGATGATTTCCTTAAGGGAATGGCAATAATTAATCCATTGAACTTGTGCAAACTGAAAAAGTCTTCAGGAAAAAACAGATTTGCAGAGTCCTAAAGAGTGAGTGAGTGCTCCATGAGTCCATGGGAGCTGACTGAGAGGCAGCTGGGGAAATCCATAGGGTTGGGAAACCTAGGGAAGGAGAAGCAGCAGGAGAACAGCTGAGGTGTGGCCCAGGAAGAAAATGGATGTGCTGGGTTTCCCATGAGATGACAGAAATCTGGAGGGGAACTTTGTAGAAATGGGAGGGCAAAGAGCTGAAGGAAGAAAACCCTTGAGGTTGTTGATGTCCCACCAGTGTGGGAGAGGGGCACTGGATTGCTCTGGGTCCTTGCTCAGGAACTTTCACAATCCCAGTTGTTTTATGGGATCTGATCTGCCCTGTAGGATAACAAGAATCTGGGGACTTTTTGTTAGTTTTGCAGAACAGCTGCATCCCCTGCACAATACCCAATGTCTCTTGTGTCTCCCGTCCCTTCAGTCACCCAAATTTAGGGTCGTGTCTGGGGCTGTGTTGAGCAGAGAACCTGAGCTCAGCCTGTGGAAGGTCCCCAGCTTGCTCAGGACTTTCTGGAACAACAGATTTGACCTCAGATTCTGGAATGTGAGAGGAAAATGTGAGCCTCACTGGCAGGAAGGGCCTCACTGCAGCAGCTTGGAGATGTGCACATACTCGTGATGGGAGGAGATGGGAATCCCAGGGCAGGAAGGACCTGCTGGGATGCAGGGAAGGCTGTGAGGGTCCTGTGTCACACCCTGGGTGAGTGGGGCTGGGAGATGCAAGGCCAGTGCTGGCGAGGTACCTGGGGATTCTGCTGCCCCAGAGCACCCTGGATTATGCATTCTGTGGGAAGGGGAAAGGCTCTGCTTTGGAAACTGTGCCTTAGTGAATAATCTGGAACGTTATGAAAACACTGAATTCATCTGTTCATGAATAGTGTGGATATTTTTGCTTTTGTGCCATTCCCATCCACAGCAATATTTTTTGTATTAAATACTATGAATCCACTTCACCTGTCAGCACTATTCAAAACACAAAATGCTGCATGAATAGGAAGGATGTTCTGGGATCTCTCAGATGATTACTGTTGCTAGGAAAACCACTTCCTGATATCTTTGTGCTCAGTGTCTGTGTCTCTCTTTGTGTACAGCCTTCGGTGACAGGAAAATTCATATCAAGGCACAGGGAAGGAATAGGAAAAGTTTAGAAATGTTTAAAGAACAGTGCTTAGAGTGAAAAGGAGGATGTCATTGCAAATAATAGTTAAGAGTTATGATTTCTTTCCTAGGTGGGATTATTGGTATTAAACTGGAGGGAATTGCAGTGCTGGTTATGCTGTGCCTGGGAGTCTGATGCAGCTTGGGCTGCTTTAAAGCTGGAAAGGGTTGGAAGCTCCAAAATGCATTTAGTGGGGTTTGTATTGTAGCAGCAAAGAGGCTAATTCAGAGGGTCACTAATGCTCCTCCTCACCCCTGCTTGTCTCCCTGGGGGTTATTTTGGTTCTATTTCTAAAGCAGATCTCAGAGTTAAATGTTTATATTTGCCACAGGCCTTGAAGTATGGGGGTTTTTGGTGTGCACAGGAATCAGAGTATTTTATCTGCTGTGACATCATGTGTCAAATGCTAACTCTGAGATAATACAAAGAGCTAAATTCTGGAAGCTGTGGTGTGACCAGAACCCCAGATTTAAATTGTTGAAGGCACTGAGACTTGTAGGCTCTTTTCACAGGGCAGTGATGCTTTGGCTGTTTGAGGGCCACCCTCTAAGTCCTGCTCTTGTATTATGGATCAAGGGGCTGGTATTCCACTCATTAAAGAGTAAAACTAGAGCACAAAAAATCTGCTATCATTGGAGGAGAAAAATCAGTTCTCCAAAACTCTGCTCTCACCAGTCTCTTTTGTGTTGTTGATGCTGCCTGACTGGATTCCCACACTGGTGAGGGTGTGTGCAGTGTTCCTTCTGCTGGACCTGGGACTTGGCAGGGTAAAAGTGAATTTTCTGAGTTAAACTATCAGAAGTTAGACTGGCTTTGAAGGAGTTTGGGATAGCTGCAGTTAAGATGATCTATAACTGGCTGTAAAAAGATGCAGCACTTTTATTAAAATTTTCTTTTCTTTTGCTTAATACTTGGTACCCCCATCCTGTCAGTTGTTTCTTAATGGACACAAGTCTGATAGGAAGGAGTCTTCCAGAGGGATGGAATAGCAGAGTTGTGGAGGTGCAGGCTCACCGAGGTTGGAAAAGACCTCCAGGATCCAGGTGCCCGATGCCCACCTTGTCCCCAGCCCGGAGCGCTGAGTGCCACCTCCAGGGATGGGGACTCCAAACCTCCAGGCTGCCCACTGCTGAGGAGGGGTGGGCTTTCCCAATCCCAGCTGGGGGCTGGGAGATTTTATCCCAACACCTCCAGTTTTCTGTCTGAGGGACCCCCCTGTGCCCGGATCTGCTGAGCCCCCCAGCACCCACCACGAGCCCTGCCCAGGGGCTGGAGCTGGTTCCTCGCTCTTGGTGTCTGTTGCTGCCGAGCTGGGCTGGATTTCCCAGCCCTAGCAGCTGAAAGAGGAGGTGCAGCTGTGCAGGGAGGTTTGGCTCCGTGATGGAGAGATGAGTTTTTATCTCCTGCTCTTGGCTGGGCTCCTCTGTCTGTGCCATTCCCTCCCCAGCTCTGTGCCTGCCCTAAGGAGAACAATGGCTCCCACTGGATTCTTTGTCCTATTTTTTCCACTCTCTAGCTGCAACATCCTTTTAATAAAGCAGCTCCCAGCCAAGTACAGTCTTTCCGCAACACATTTTAATTCTTTAAAATAGCAGAAAATTTATTCTGTCCTCCTGGGTCTTTAAGTCCACGTTTTAAAATTTGAAGGGAGTAAGCAGAGGATCCTCTGCTGTGGCACAGCCAAAACCAGAGATCTTGTGTTTTCTAAAAGAAGCTGGCTTAAGAATTTAAATTACAATTAAAAGCATTAAAAAATAATAATGCAAAAAGAAACCCCACCAAACCAGCAGTTATTAAGGGGAGAAGTTTGTGGGCAATGACTCTGGGTAAAATAAAGATTTCCTGACTTCCCACATCAGGGTTTCACTTTCCTTCTCCTTTATCATTATTTATATTTATTTGTTTTACAGTCTGGTGGACTCAGAGGATAAATTCCTTTATGTGCTCGGTGCTATGGAAGAAACATGTTAAAGCATAACTCCTGATTTATTTGTGGTGCAGGGAAGACAAACAAGCAGGAAACAGCAGCGTTGGCATTCCAGGGTGCCTAAACAAGGAGCAGTGGCAATAACCACCAGGCCTGGGCCTGGACCAGCAGTTGGTGTCAGGGGCTGGAATCAGACCTTGGATTTTTGTGCCATAGCTCAATAGGTCTGTGGGTGTTTTGTTTTTTCTAAGACTTCTCTGCCTTCCTTTCCCCGCTGCTTCCTTTGTTCATCTTTTGTTCAATTTGTCCATTCTTCTTTGTCTTCTTTAGGGTGCCAGAAAAGAGCTAAAACCCCATCAAATAATATAACTGCTTTCCCTGGGATGGCCTAATGAATATGTGATGAAATAATTTAAGTAGACATTTAGTCTCCTAGAATTTCACAGTCTGAATGACTAAATTCCTTCCCTTTTTTCTCCTCACTGTGTGCAGGAGTCCAAAACTTTTAAATCATTATGTGGTAAATTTACCCCCACCTACCTATTGCTTTTGCTCCCACTTTTCCTTTTTTTCTGCTAATGAGTCACGATATGTAATTACCTTCTGTCTTTGCTGCATTTAGGGAGCATGCCAGTGCAGAAGGATGGAAGAAAATAAAAAAAGGCTTTAAAAAAAGATGAGGAAACAAGCAAGCATCCAGGCCTGCTTTGGCTCCCACTCACCACTTCTGCTTTTGCCAAGTGTAATGAATATTGCTTTTTCTCTGTGGCACTCTGCAGCAGGATTAAGTAAAGTTAATCTATATTATTACATTTTAATGAATGTTTGGGTGTTAGAGTGGCTCTTTTAGGGGGGTGTCAAGCTTTCCTGGACACTTAGGAAGGTGGTGAAATTCATCTTATTTCAAAGACTTTGTCCTTAAAGCCATTATTCAGCCTTACAGTGTTTTGCTGTGCAAAATATCCTCTGTGGAGTAACGTGGGAAGGGCAGGACATGGGATGCTTTTGTCATGGATCCTCTGCAAGGGCTGATTGCACTCCTGGAAAAACTTTTCTTGGAGCCCCTAAACCTCATCCCAAACTGGGGAAGTTCCCATCAAAGCCAAGGCACCTTGGAAGTGCCCTGTTGGCCAGATCCCCCCATTTTTAAAGTGCTTTTGCTGTGACAGCATGTCCTGGAGAGGGGTGCTCAGGGCTGCTTATTAAGAGTGGGAGCCAGAAGTTCATTGTCACTTTAGGAATTTGTTTTTAAGGATTGTCTCTCCTCACTGATGTGGGGAAGAATGTAAAAAGCCAGCTCTCTCAGCCACTAAATAATAAATGACTGAATAGCAGAAATTCAATAGGGCTTTTTCTGTGAATAAGATGGCAAAGAAAATAACCGTTTCTTTGGGATGGCTCATCCATTCATGGAGAGCTGCTTTTGGAAAATAAATATCTTGCCACCTGCAACTCTGCTCCTAAAGCTGTTGTGTAATTTCCAGTACTTTCTGATGCCTTCTGAAATGAGGTTTAAGATGACTGTTCTTCAAAGTCAACAAAAGGAAAGCGAAGAAAAAGAACTTACATCAAAGATATCAGCGTTTCTCCTCTCTGCATGCTTCTCCTGAATATTGAGTTGGCAAACTCTCAAATCACTTTATCATGTTTGAACTTGGAAAAATGTATGATAATACCAGCTGAGCTAATATTTAAAGAGCTCTTCACTTCAGAATTTTATTGTCTCTCTCTCAGTTCTTCCAAAGCCTCCTGACAGGCGTGGTGGAGAGGCTGTGAGGGGCTGGGGCAGCTGGGGAGGGGAGGCATGAAGGGTTTGCCCCTGGGCCTCGGTCAGCTGGGGCTGGAACAGCCCCCTCAGGGTTTCTTGGGGATAAATTGGTTGCCAAAACTCAAATTCTGCTCGGCAGGCAGGTCCCAGGCACAGTGTCAGGTACTCTGGCTCCCCTTGCAGCTCTCCAGCTCTGCTGGGTCCTTTGGAGCCTGCAGGAATCTGGTGGAGCCTCTGGAGCCCTGACAGCTGTGCTTGGGCACCGACGGGCACAGCCACCCCTAGGGGTGGTAGGAGCTGGCCAGGATGGAAAGATCCCTTTGCACAGGTAAATTATGCACCGAGGGCTTTGTTTGTGGGTTTTCCCAGTGTTCCCCACAGCCCAGAGGCTTGGGGGTTTTCAGTGTGTATCCTGGGGGTGAATTCATCCAGCTGCAGGTTCCTGGCAGGCTCCTGGAAAGCTGGGAAGTGGCACTTTGGATGTGCAGCAGAGAGGGGTTACAGCACAACAGTGACATTTTAGGCTGTTATTTATGGCTTCCTCAGTGGCCTTTCTGTGAGCTGAATTGAGAACAGGAAGAAAGGGTGGGAAAGAATAATTCTGAGGATCTTGGAGGTCCTTGGGGGAGCCTTAGACATTCAGGGCTTGCTTTGAAATGCTCGGAGGCTCGTGACGTGTGGGCACCAAGGGTTGTCCTGTGGCTTTGTTGGACTTTTCCCTGCTTTTCCCCTCTTTGCCACCACCCCAGACAATCAAATCAGGCTCCAGCAGGAGATCTCCAGAGGCATTTCTCCAAAATGCTTAAAGGTTAATATATCCTCCAAATCAAGTGGGCTGCAGAGATAAGGAGGCTTTGGCTCCCCTTCATCCGTGACCCTGGGAAGGGCTGGGATTGTCCCCCTCAGCAGCCCAGGTGAGGAGCGTTTTCCACGGGTTTGGGGTCCTGGATCTTTGCTGGATCTGAGCTGCAGGACTGATATTCCTGGGTGTGTTCAAGGATCAGCTCAGCCATCTGTAGGTGAGGCTCTCCTTGCAACTCTTGTGCTTTAATCCCAACTCGGGGGAGTGAAGCTGTGGCAACCTTAAGTGTATCATTTCCTTCCCATGCCATTACTCCTCGCAGCCTAGGAGGTACCCAGTGTTTGTCATTTAGGAGTGTCATCTCATTACATTGCATATTGCAGTGTAATGATGTGAAATGATTAAATGACAAAATGCCAGCTCACTGCCAAAAACCTTAAGCAGCACACTTTTATTTGCGGGTGGGAAAGCTATTATTAATTTCTCTATGGTCTTTGCCAGATGAAATAACATAAGCAGGCTGAGAAGGGAGGTGGGTTTGGTCCTTCTTCTAATTTGCAATGAGTCGTAGGAGTGCTGTCCACCTCGAGTCCTCCCTTCAGAGCATATGTCCGGTGCCAGTGGTGGACTGCCATCCATCGGCCTCTCTGCTGTCAGGCAGTGACAGATCTCTAAAGCAGAATGAGCTGGCACGTTCTGAGGAGGAATTATTCAGCTTTAAGGAAGGCTATGTTAAGCAGCATAAGCTGTTTTGTTCAGAATTGTCTCTTAGTATTAGGATTCAAAAATACTCCGTGCTAGATTGGAGATCATCTAAGTGTGGCACCAAAATTAGACCAGTCTGCCTCTGCTTTTGAGGAAGGCTGATGGGGCCTAAGGCTGTGGTTAGGTCAAGCAGGTGTCTGGAATGAAATTGGTGCATCCAAGGTGAAAACAAGATTTGGTGGAGAAAAAGTGCATGAAAGTTTCTTCAGTGGCTGCCCTGTCACTGCCTTCCTGCTCCTGAGCCTCTCTTCCTGGTGATGGGAGGCTGAGGCTCCTACCTTTGGTTGATTTGACTGGGCTGGGCAGATCAGCCAAAGGGTCAAAGTGAAATGGTTTGGGGGTTTTGTGTGTTTGGGTTTAAAAAAAAAAATTGGGGGTTGCATCAAAAAGAGGAAATCTTGTGAGGACTAAATTCTTCCAGCATTACTTGAATAAATTTCTGGAGAAAAATAGTAGCTATGATTGGGTGTAACACAGCACTTGAAATAAAGAAGGGGTGACTACACCTGTTGGGTCTTGGATGTTGGTTGGATTTTTTTGTTGGATTTTTTTTTTTTTATTCCTGGCAGATCTCCAGAGCCCATCAAGGTCATTTTCCAATGCAAAGATAAGTAAATCTGAAATATCCATGTGTCTGACTTGAAGCTTTATGGGAAACCCTTTGGTTATCTCTGGGTAAATTACTCTGATATCCCTCCAGGTTTAGCTGAAAGCTGAGATCAGGGGATGAGCAGCACGAAATTCTGAATAGAGGGGTCACTGGTGGAGGAATAAACCAGGAATACACCAGGAATTCTCTGCCTGTGTCACACAAGGCACATCTGAGGCCAGGCTCTGCTCTCCCTTTTGCCTGGGGGGGGAGATCCTGGGCCAAGCCCTGGTTCCAGCTGACACATGGCCCTGTTTGTGTGTCTGAGCCACACGTGTTTGTGCTTTGCTGGGCTGGGCTTCAGCCAGCACAGCCTGGATGGTGCTTTCGTTAACGCAGATAAGGTGATGCAGGCTCTTCTAAATGAAAATGTAATAAACACAAAGCATTTCTGGCTGCTTCTACACTCAAATCTTGATTGTAGGAGTTATTTTGCTTTGTTAATGTAATTTGTGCTCAAAGTAAAAGGGGAAAAAACACACACAAATGGTTTTTATTTATATTTTATTAGATTTCCTTGACACGTTGGAAGTCACTTGTCTGTTATTAAAAGTAAGATAACAGAAACAATCCCCAAACAATAATAACTGTGAGGGTTTATAAACAATAGTAGCACATTTGCCAAGGTGGCCAGGAACTGTTTGGACCTGTCTTTTTAGCCTGACTTTTTTTTTTTTTTTTTCTAAGAAGAGAAAACAGAAGAGACAAGTTTGTACTTCTAACCGTTCGGCAGAAATACAGAAAGCCCATTCTTAATGTGGTGGGACTCGTAAATGGACAGCTCTTCAACTCATAAACCTGTCAGAAGCTCTCATTGTGCACAGGGCCAAAAGGTTGCATGTTGGAAAGGCAGCACCATGGCAAACACAGGGCTTTGTGTATGGAGTGACTTCCCTTGAACTTATTTCCCTAACAGATGGATCACAGCCTGTGATGGACTGGATTTCTCCTAGCCTGTCTTTAGTTTTATGCATGAGAACACAAGAAATCCATTAATATTGTGGGTCGGTTTAAAAAAACAAACACCTCAGTTACAGTTTACAGCAAGATTTAAATGTTGGCCCTGAGTCTCATCTCCCATGGCTCTCCAGTGTACAAAAAATCCTCTGAAGCTGTGTTCAGTCCTAGATCCTCATCTTGCCCAAATGATTTCAATCCACTTGGTCTCCAAAACTCAATTATTTGCATCCATAAATTTATATTACAAAGTACCTGAAGGGATCCTACAGGAAAGGTGGAGAGAGGCTGTGTCTGCAAGGGCCTAGAGGGACGGGACGAGGGGGAATGGCTTCACATGAGAAGGGTTGGATGGGAGATTGGGAAGGAATTGTTCCCTGGGAGGGTGGGGAGGGGCTGGGATGGAATTCCCCAAGAAGCTGTGGCTGCCCCTGGATCCCTGGCAGTGTCCCAGGCCAGGCTGGATGGGGTTTGGAGCAGCCTGGGAGAGTGGAAGGAGTTCCTGCACCTGGAATGGGATGAGCTTTAGCTCCTGTCCACCCCAGCCATTCTGTGCCATCAACGGAGGGACCGGCACAGCTCCCTGTCCCTGTGGATCCCAGGGCTGCGGCGGTGACATCCACACCCTGACCCCTCCTGGTTCCCAGGATTGTCCCCTGGGCCCCTGCAGCTGCTCCTCACTCAGCCCAGATTGTCTCAGAGATAGAAATGCCTTTATATCCTTGGTAGGAAGGAGTTGCTAATTTCAGTGGCGTGATCCAGCACGGAGCTGGGAATGTGTTCCCTTGTCCCAGGGTGTTTCTGATGAGTGCCGCCTCTCTCGGCTCCCTTTCAATCATACAGGAATAGAAAGTGCTCAATCACTTAAAGAATCAAAGTGTGAAGGATGAGAGAGAACCATTAATTTTTCTGCCTCTTTTTGGTAGAAATGGATGACACTGACTTGAAGAAAATGGGCTGTGCCTGTTCCTGCCATAATTCTGCCCGTGCTGGTGGCTCTGCAGCACCAGGCAGAGCAGCTCCCCTGCATTAGCACTAAGAAATAAATGGCTTTTCCAGAGGTAGCCTTGCTTTCCTTCCCAGACTGTGGAAGGTCAGGGTGACACATCCCTAGGGGCTGTGTCACTGTAAAACCCATAAGGGCAAAGACCAGCCTGTTCCTACACCCGTGTGCGTGGTGAGAATTCAAAAAGCAAAGTGATAGCACACAAACCTCTGTCCCAAACAGCCCAGCAAACAGAGTTTAATTCCATACATCCTCCCATACCCAGCAAGACACTTTTGCAATCATTGTCATTTATACTTTAATTAAATCGTTGCCATACAGCTGATTTCTCAAAGCAAAAATGATGCTTTCTGTTGCCATACTCTTGATGCTCATTTTCTTGAGTTTTTAATTTTCCTGGTGTTTTTGGTTTGTTTGGATATTTTGTGACAATCTTTAAAGAAAAAAAAGTGTTTAAAAAGAGGATTTGGTAGCAGCCTGGTTAATTAATTGCATTAGCCATGCTTTGGGAGAGGGTGGCTGATGTAATGCTGCTTTGCATACTTGATTTTGTCTGTAAAATAGCTGCAAAACTCATTTTACCTGGAGCTGTTGGGCAATCCCTCACTTGCTTAGGACATAGACAACCTTCACCAGCGTGTTTTGCTGCTACTTAATGACGTTAATATAGAAAAGTGAGTTTTCAGGGGATTTTCTGGCCCTGATTTCTCTGGATACAGTAGGGAAATATCTTGGAAAGAGGCTTCCCAGGACGGTGATGCTCGTGCTTCGCTTCAGTGTAAATCTGGGGTTACAATTCTATTATTTCTAAGATCTGTGCTCAGGAGTAACTTTGAGCTGAAGTTTGGGTCAGTTTGGGCTGGTGGGGGCCCTTCTCTCCGGTTCCTTTTAGTCTTAATTATTAGTGTTTCTTAGGAAAAATTAACAAAGGGGAGGATGTTCTTCAGAGAAGTGTTAAAAAACCTGCAGCTTGTTTGTAGCAATACCTTTGTGTGTATACATAGAATTACCAGGGCCATCCATTTGTTAAAAATATCCATTTTTAGGGGGGTCTGAGAGCTTGCATCCCTAAAATCAATGCTCAGCTGGAAATAAGGCACTCTATTGGAACACTGTGTGTTTGACAATACATTTCATGCCTCATTTCCTGCCAGTTGTGGGCTCCAGAAAACACAAAGAGCAAATTCTCTTTTTTTTTTTTTTTCCTGTGGAAAAAGCCCTATAGTTTGTTCCCTCTAGGATATCAGTGGTTAAATAGATTTCTGTAAGGACATATTCTGTTCACACTATAATCTGTTGTGACACTAAATCTTAATCCTTTTTCAAATTTCCATTGTTTTTGTATGAAAAGATTATTTCTAAAATATTTTATATCTCACATTCATTTTCTTGGCTAAGAATTAATTGCATAAGCAGTGGGTATCTGACCACTATTAAGTCTTCTATCGTAACCCAAAATTAAGAATTTAATGTGGATTATTCATAACATCTATCCAGTTAATTCAAAGTAATTTTTCTTTGCACTGGGCAGAATTTACACTTTGCTGAAATGAGCTTTACCTCCTCAGGAGGTGCTGGGAAGTCAACCTGGGCTGTCCTAAAGGCTTTGGAGCACCTGTGTCACTGCCATGCTGAAGGTTTTGGGTATCCCAGCTTATCCATAGGATTGATCCTGCTCTTTCCCAGGTTGGGGAAAGGGGGAAATTGAATCACAGAGCTTTTTGGCCCCATGAATGGCAAATGAATGTGTGGCTCTGGTGCTGATATCAGCAGTTAGACACTGCTGCTCTTGCAGCATTTTTTACAAACTTGTCCTACCAGGAGTCGCTGTGGAAGTCTGGGAGAGGGGAGGGTAAACGTCATAAATCAGGGCCCTGTCTTGTTATTTTAAATGAGCTCAGCACGGTGCTGCTGGGGTTTGCTGCAGTCAGATGGGCTTTGGGAGAGCCTGGGTGCTGGGGTAGCCAGGTGGCTCCTGACTGCTGCTCCTTGTCACAGGCACCCAGCTTGGAGGGACCTGGGGACGTCTCCTCCAACCTCCCTCTCAAAGGGGGGGAACACGGAGTGCTCAGGGCAGCTCATCCAGGGCTGGAGGGGCCATGGCCCCTCTGGACAGCCTTGTCAGGGCTTAGTTATCCTCAGAGAGGAGAGAGTTTCCTTGCATCCATCCAGAAACTCCTCTGTCTGCATCTCTCAGCCCATCTGTGCCCCTCAGCCCAGAGCCTGGGTCCAGCCCCCTGCAGCTCTGTGGGAGCTGAGGGCTGATATTTGGGGATGGATCCATCCTAGTACAGGGCAGGAGGAGAGGAATCCACCTGACAGCTCCAGAGAATGGGTGGGGGGGATCAGGGGGAGAGCAGGAATCAGGAAATCATCACAGAATATCCTCAGCTGGAAGGGAAGATGGATCTGAGGATCCTGGGCAGAGCCAGGACTGGTTGTACCCTTAGACTGGAACTAAAGTCTGTCCTGGAGGAGTCATGGACTACTAAGAAACCCTGTCCATGTTCTTGAGCCCTCAGCAAAGAGTGAATTTTATTTTTCCTCTCATTCAAATTATTTCATGTGTACACAGCCTCCCGCTGAGTAAGAATTAAGTTAATTGGCAAGGCAGCATTGGCTTCAGTGTTGCACCTCCAATATTTTGAAAGCGAGCCTTCAGACTGTCATTCCACGGGACTTGGGGAATCTCTAACAAATCAGTTTGAAGTGGGCTGTGAAGAATGGCAAAACTCCCTTCACAGAGAAGAAATAACTGAGCAGGACACAGAAATCTTTGCTTAAAGCACATTGCTGATCTTTTTTCTTTTCTTTTTTTTTTTTTTTTTTAACATAAACGCGAGCCGGGATAAAGCACCTAGCTAAGCAGAAAAGGACCTCTTGGAGTCAGATATTTGTGAATAAAGTGTCGTCTCTAGCAAGGTAATACAAATGATATACAGTCACTTTGTAGTCGTTGGCTCTTTAATTGAGCAGACGGATGTGTTGGAAGCATAATGGATCTTGGGAGCAGCCTGGGAATGAGGTGCTGTTATTTTGCTTCTCAAAGCCACACATTTGAAGTGCAGGTGAATGCAAACCATTTAAGAAATAATTGGTCTGACCCAGCGCTGGAGTAGCCATTTTGGCAGCAGTAAAAGAGGTGTTACTCTGGTGACAGAAGACAATGAGACACGGATATACAACACAATGTTTGCTCTAAAAAAGAGTCAGCCTAATGCAAAGGGGAAGGGAAAAACTACCAAAGGTGTGCTGTGCTTTTTGGTTCTGCTCTTGCAGCCTCTGCACGTCCTTCTGCTTCATTAGCCAAATTTCAGAACCTTTCCATCTTTTCTGATCGTTCTTTAAAAACAACAGTTTCGTTTATCGTTTCCAGCCCTGTCCATGACCCAGGCAGCTCCAGCCTGGTTCACTGCAGCTTCCCAGTTTTCCTTGCTGCAGTTTCCTTCTCTTCAAGTCCATTTATAAGCATACAACTCGTTCAATTCCACATTTTGGCTCTTCTGTGCCACCCTTCCCTTCAACAAAACTCCAGTGTTTACTTTAAATACCATAAAACGGTTTTCCCACTTTAAAAAATGATATTGTGAGTTTCCCAGGGTGGGAAAAAAAGATTTTGAAGAGCAGAGAGTGGCTTTTGATGCTTTAAAACCCAAAGATCAGATCCAGGCGAATAAATGTGGTCAACACAACTGTGGTGTGGCAGAAATCTGCTGCTCAAAAATGTGTGTGCAGGGAAATCCTTCTTTTTCCTCTTCTCCTGAGGAGCTGCACTTGCCATGGGAGCATCAGTTATTCCCATTTACTCTGCTCCTGTTGGAGGCTGCTTTGAATAGAAAGCTGTCATTATGTGGATTCTTTCAATGTTTTGTATTAATCTAAAAGCAGCTCCAAGATGTGGGATTTAAAATCCTTTCACTCACATTTTTAGGATGCTGTAATAAAGAGTTGCTTCATAACATGTTCGAGGTCTATTAAATAAATACACTGAAGAATTCCTGTTCCCTCTGAAATGGGCTTGTCAAGCTAATCTAATTTCAGTGTCTGCACATGGAAGGTGTGCTATTTTCTTCTTTCAGTGATTTCAAAAATTAATAATTAAAGTTTCCTATTTTTACTTAATAATCAGTGCAAATTACTGCACTTTTCTCCCTTTGTGTTTTATAATATTATGGTAATTATTGCTGTGTGTACCTGTGTGCACAACATGCTGAAAACATTTTTATCAAACCATTGCAAGGAATTGCTGAGCCAGTGCAGCTCCAGGCTGGAGAACTCCCCAGGCCCCATGTCCTGATCAGCCCTGGCATGGTGCTTACTGCAGGGGTGCCAGCCTATCAATGGCTCAGTCGTGGAGAATAATCCAGATAGCTCTTTATTGTCCTCTGGAAAATGATTGCTTATGGCTGTGGGGAGTCTGGGCTTCCTAATTTCCAAAATCTGCTTCTTTCTTGTGTTTTTTAAAAGAAGTGGGGCTGTCAGGGCTGAGCTGGTCCATGAGGGCACTCAGCACCTCTAAGAAGTCTCAGCAAATCTCAGATTTGTTCCTCCTTATAGGTGTGATAATCAAATTTGTCTGAGGTAGGAAGCTTGCATGACATACTTTTTTCTCCTCATTTACCTCTGAGGAAATAGAACATCAAAGCTGCTTTCCCCCTCTTGTAAGAGAATTCTCATGGATGAATGCTCTGCCTTTCCCTCTTCTCAAATTTGGGGGTGGTGATACATGTACCTTTTCAAAACAAATAAATTCTGCCTCTTTAGAAAATCTCACTGTCCATTTCCTTAATTCCTGGGCAAAATAGCACAGTTATATAAGGCTGTGGTGCTCGCTGCTGAGGCTTTTCACTCCTGGTTTCAGTGGAGAGGAGTGGCCAGTGAGAAAGGATTTACCAAGAGAAACAATTTCCCTTCCTGCCCAAAACCTGGTGGGATCTGTGCTTGTATTTTAGCCTTTGCTTTGGGTTACAGAACCACCTGTAATGCAAAGGAACAATGCCCAACATTCAGGATTATTTAAAATTATTGTAATGCACCAATAGCAATGACTAATGACAGCCTTCCAGTCCACTTCGGATTTTTTTTTTTTTCCCCCTGAAGAAAGTTTGTAAATATTCAAAAATTTCCTGTGATTACAGTCAGGCTACAAAATCCTAAAATTGGCTATGGATATGAAACATTCCATGATGTTAAACGTTGAGATGCTTATATCATAATGAGATATTTACAACTATATACTGATATTAAATATTATTTGTGCTTTCTTTACTTAAAATTAACCAGTGCAGTCAGGGAAGCCTCTGAAAAAAAAAGAAGTATCAGCTCAGGCTGGTCAGTGTGTGGGATCAGATTGAGGGACTGTGTGGGATCACTGCCTACAAACCATCACCAAAATCCCCAGGAAAACCAAGCTCAAAGGGGAAAGTGGGAGGGGAATGGGCTGAACATGCAAACTTTGTGCCGAGGTAAGTGACTTTTATTAAAATCAGCCCCAGTGATGGGATCAGGAATGCTGCAGCTGCCCTTTAAAAAACTTCCTATGGAAATTGGGCCTGATTTGAATTGCTGGAGATGAATAGTGAGGACTTAGAGAGGATTTAGCTCATGCTGACTGTGTTTCAGAGTTTGAAATTAATTTTTTTGTTTATTTTCGGTCTCCTGATATCTTGACCGATTTGGTGCTTTGGTGCAGAGTTTTTTCTGAAAGAAAAATTTAATTATCAGGGAAGATGGGTTGTGGGTGAAACAAGTCAGCCTCTGCCAAGATGCTCCAGTTCATTACTGAGAAACAGCCACCCTGAGTGTGTGTATTTACAGTGTGCTGCCCTACAGAGCTGATCAAAACATTTACAGGATTTGCTGGTGTGAAACTGAGCCTGGAAATTTAGGGGTATTTATTGGAGAAAACTCTGGGAAAATCATGAGCACACTTAGCTAAACCCACAGTGTTTCTTGTGTCTTCTTTCATGATAGCTGTGAACTGGTGAAAATCTAACTGCAATAAACTTTTTGTATGGAAAATAATTTTCCTATTAAAAACCCCTCTCTTTTCTATGAAAAAAGTATCTTTCTGGTTTAGGGGCTGCTGTTCTCTTTATGGTGTTTCTCAGCCTTTTTGATTTGAAGTTATGTTAAGGTGCCCAGTGAGTTTTTATAGGAACGTTGCACTCGGCATGAACAAAATCTGCTACTGGGTAGATGAAAACACCTTGGGAAAAAGGCAGAAATTTCCAAGGTGGTGTTGTAGTAAACGTTGAGGCAAAAATATTTCTGTTCCAATGGTTCAGGAAGAGTCTCAGCACAGCTGCTCCACAAACACCTTTGTTTTAGGAAGTTTGAGCACCCTGCTTCCTCCTTCCTGTGGAAAATGAGGATTGGGTGGCAGTGGGAGAGGGGATTTTTGTGCCTCCTGAAATACCTGGGGATCCTCAGCTGCAGAGCTTGCTGAGTGTTTTTGATGTAGTGGAAAAATTAAGAATAGAAATTTCTTTCTTTCCTTTTCAAATCTGACTCTTCACTCATGTTAGAATCCCCGGGGTAGCAGCTGTCTGGAATTAGAGAGGAAAAAAATGAGTAGGGAAATAATCTATGGGTAAAACTACCAAGGTGTAGTCAGGGTTTAACTCTGTTCCCATAAAATTGGGAATAAACTCTTGCAAGTGGCCCCAATGGTGCGAGTTAAACATAAAAAATATTCTTTAAGAATAAAATACTGGGCTCAATATGCCACAACTTTGGTAAAACCCTGTTGATTATTTTTAAAGGATAACTGTTAGTGTAGCACCAGGCTGGGCCTGCTTTGTGGGCAGTGTTCTGCTGCAAAGGTGCTTTTCTCACCCACTGATCAATTTGGGGGGGCTGTTTTTAAGGTGCTTCAGGAGTTCTGAGGTTAAAGTTCATTTCTGTGCCTGTTTTGTGTGTCCAGTTATTGGTTGTCTGGCATTCACGTGCAAACAGAAATGAAACAAATATTTTCACAGAAAACCAAATTCCTATCTGCCTGCTCTGTAAATAAGCACTGAAAATAGACACGGAAACATCCCAGTGTCAGACCTCCCCTCTGAAAAACCCAGCCTTTAACACAAATATCTGATTTGCAAATCAGATGCAAGAGGGGCTCTTATTAACTAGTTAAATATCAAGGTTTGAATTTTCATAAAAGGGCAATTTCAAAGCTCATTTGTGTGTGTAATTATTGTGCTTATGAGAGCGACCCTGCTAAACGTGTGCATAAATGTCATGTCAGGTTCCTAATGGGTCATGGACACGCTCCCTTCCCACCACTGGGGCTGTGGTCTCTGTGCAGGCAGAGCTGAGGGGATGTGTAAAACAGGTCAGAAAAATCTGGCAGAAACTGTTTTTGTTGAAGAAAAGAGCAGCAAAGCTTTGTGTACACATGGGCACGTTCTCAATACGGAGTTGGGCTCTAAACAAACTGAATCAGTTCTTAAAACAACAGCACCAACTAAACCTTAGAAATTCAAATGCATCCTTTTCCAAGCTTAAAGATTTGGCAAATTCACTCTGGTAAGGCTGTTGTCCCTTCCGCTTTCTAGAAGGTTTAGAGATACTTCTCATTCCTTTTTTTCATGCTGGAAATTTTTTTTAATCATCCAAAAGCTGTGAAATACTTGAAATCTGAGGCTGCTGTTATCAGATAACACATATCAACACTCTGCATTGAAGAATCTCCCACATGCTCCTTCTCAGACTTGAGATGAACATCACTAAAACAGTCTTGGGTCACACTGGACGGGGCTTTGCAGACTGATCTGAAAATATTTATCCTGTGCTGTGAAAAACTGGAGGAAGTACAGCCCAGCATTCACTGGAGGAATGTGATGCCAAAATGCAGCTGAGGTCAGAAGCAGCATGATTTAAACAGGATTTTTGGCGTTGCGTGTAAATCATCAATTCTGAAGAGTTAATGCAGTTGGTTCTCATGTACAGAGCACGGGGAGGAGAGGGAGGGAAGTTAATATTGAAGGGTAAATGCACCTTTGTTAAAATTCAGGGTGACATCTTGTGGGCAGAGAGGCTGAAATTCCGTGTGAGCTTCGGAGGGTTTAGGCTGGCAGGGCAGGGCTGTGGGGCTGCACAGCCCGTGGGGCTCTCCGTGCGCTGGGGCTGTGATTTTATCCCGCTTTTCCTGAGTGCGAGGGGCCTCTCTCCAAAGGAGGACCTTGGCAGTGGTGCTCTTGCGGAGAGCGTGGGTGGAGGGACAGCAGGTGCCCCTGCGCTGCAGGAAGGGAAGATCTCAGCCTGGCCAGGGCAGCAGCAGAAGGAGGACACAGAGCCTGCTGCCAGACACAGAGCCGGGGCTGGGCTGGAGCAGCTCAGGAGAAGCAGGCGGGAGGCCAGGCAATGAATAAAAATTAGCATGCCCCCATACCGCTCTCCATATTGCTCCCTGCCACCCCCTCTGCTGCACTTTGTGCACCGTACCAGTGGTCAAAGCAAATAATGATATTATGTTTGGGAGGGAGGCCCTTGAAAGCCATTCCGAGCCCGGAGTCCGGCAAAGCGTAATCTCAGTTTGATTCTTTGTTTGGTGGGGGATTCAAATCCCAACTTAATTTAATCTTTTGATTTATCCTGCAGGTACTGCCTGATTATATTCCAGGGCCACCAGTAATAGAAATGCAGGGATTTATTTATTAATTTATCTTTGCTTTTAGTAAGGAAAGGTTTGGCAAAAGTCATTGTTCCTGTTGTTCTCTGTGGTGCATCGTGAGTGAAGAGCTGCGTCCGTGAGCATGTGATGGCCACTGATCCTCATTAATAACATGGGGTACACTAATTTTAGCTCTGCACTTCAGCTGGAGCGTGGGGAGCAGGACAGGACTGGAAACTGGGTGGTCAGCCTGGCACCAGTGCTGCAGGATATCCAGGATTTCACTGGGAAAGGGTCAGGGTTGCCAGGGGCAAGGAGGAGGCTGATGGAGCACAGAGGACTCAGCTCCTTCCTGGGGTCCTGGGAAATCATGGATAAATCACCTAAAGCTGCATTTTTGAGGGGGTTTATGTGCATTTAAAATGACTCTTGGTGTCATTAAGAGGCAGAACACCCCTCAAAAGGTCCATGTTGGAAAGGCAAAAAAAATGTGTTGCCGTTTCTGGGCTCCCCTTCCCTGGAATATTTGGGCACCTTGCATGTTGAGGTGAATGCAATTCACTCCCATACCTTAAGCAACCTGGGTTTCTCTGTCCTGAAATCCTTGCAGGATGAGCCCAGTAAAACCAGACCACAATGCCCAGGTTACTGTTGCTGTAGCAGGAGCCAGCAGCATTCCAAACACTCTGTGTGTTCTCACCTTTGTGTTCCAAGGCTGCAGGTGATTTTCTCATTTGCCTTGTGCTTCCTTATCTGGACCTTTAAAGCATTAAACACTTTTATTTAATCTTTCCTTTTGCTTTCCCAAACAAGATGCAGTTCATTCATATCCTTCCAAAAAAAATAAAAGGCTAAAATTAAATTTTAAAAAAATCACATTGAATCTTTAATATTCTCCTATGGATGACAATATAGACAAGCAGACAAGGACAGCATGCAAATCTCGTGGCATGCCTGACAAACATAATGCATTTATATTAAATCTATTGTACAGTGAGAATTTGAGGACTGCAGTGATCAGAAGAAACCATGCAATTGGATTAACAGATAATTTAGGCTGTAATCCAACAAAGCAGTTAAGCATGTGCTTACTTTTAAGCGTTCACTGCATTACTTGATGTTAGCTGAGGCAAAACAAGCTTAAAACTGAGCACGTGGCGAAATGTGTTTGGCTGGCTGAGTCAAAGATCTGGACAAGGAAGGTTTTGCAGCTGGAAATCCAGGAAGGAGTAAAGAGGGTCCATTTTTCCTGTAATCACTAAAACACCCCAGCTCGAGTTTCAAAGCAGAACATTTTTATAGGGGGTTAAAGACCAGTGCTGGCCAACTGCAGTGGTAACCAGCTCCCAAATTCTCTCTTTTACCTGCATTCCTGGTTAAACTGAGTTCAGGATAATTAGCTGACCCTGTAAAACCTGTGATGTGCTGTTAATTCCACATAAAGACTGTCTCCTGCAGTACCTAATAAATGGAGTTATCTTTTAGCAAAGGCTCTGAGGGGATTCACGTGCTGGACAGAGAATGCACTCTGCAGCGGGGTTAAGAGGTTGGCTCCAGACCTGAGCTGGATCTGAGGGAAGGAAGCAACCTGAACTTGCTGGATGACCTTAGATTGTCACCCGGCCTCCTCGGTACCAGCCCCACCAGTCCCCTTGCTCCTGACGCTTTACAGTATTTGTGGCCTTAATTGAGGGACATAACCAAACAAATTTATCATTGCAGCCCATAAAAACGACAGAATTCATATGGTAGCATTCTTCATTCTCTCCAATTTGTTTCCCTGAAATCCCTGCAGCAATTTATTTGCTGAATACGCGAGTTTTCCTCCTTATGAAAATTACAAATTGTTGTCAAGGTTAACGAGTTAATATTCTCATTCAATATTTATTTTATAGGGGGGGAGGGGGGAAGGAAGAAGAGCGACTGTTCTTACACTTTCTTCCACGGCAAAGTCTGGTTTCTTAATCAATGTGACAAGGACACTGTCCTTTGGATAATACCCTGAATCATCGGGACTAAAAAATGAGCTTTATTAATCAACAGCCCCTGATTAATTATTATAAAGTGATGCTCATACATTTCTGTACATTTTAATAATTCCTGCAGAAGGCTAACAATGTCCCCAGTGATTTGAAGGCTTTGGGGTTTGAATTTTTCTAAGCAATGTCACAATAAATAGTCCAAGGGTACTACTGCTTGCTCACTAATCCAGTCTGTTTCAATCCAGCAAATGAGTAAAACCTTCTTTTTCCTATTTCCCATCTATAATTTATCATTTGCATACAAAGTAAGAAGCAGGAATCGGCAGTCTCATCAGTTTTCAAAATATCAAGGGACAACTGGGGTGATTTATAGCAGGCTGTATTATCTAGATCGTATAACCAGAATATTTCTGTAAAAACAGACCCACGTAATCTCTCCGTGAGTGTCTGGCTGGCAGATAAATGTGATGGAGGTCACCAGGCTGGAGAACTCAGTGCAGACCTGAGTAGCCATTAGGCTTTTCCTTGCAAAGAAATATCCCATCCTGAAAAGTCTGATAAGAACCATCTCCAGTAACGATTTCTGGTGCTAAAGATCCCCCTTTTAAGGCTCTCTCAGCCATCAAAGAACATGGGCTGTGTATTTGCTACCAGTGAGATGAAAAATATGCCACCTGTTCCTTCTGTTTTCAGGGCACTTTTGAAGACATAACCTTGCTGAAAGGAACAGATGCATTCTCTTACGAAGTGATCCAGCCCCAAATAGTGTCTAACCAGGTGACCACAGCTGGGGAGCGTTTGTGTTTCAGCTCTAAAGGGCAGCGTGTTCCCCAGCCACAGGGCAAGTGCTTACATGGATGTGCGGCAGATTTAACGACAAATTACTGTTGATTTATTGAAATAGTGTAAGTTTTAGAATGGCCAGGCATAAAGCCCCAGCCAGCACTGGTTCTGAGCCTTTCATTCTTTGTACCAGGCATGTCCCAGCCTGGCTTTCTCTTCCTGTAAAATGTGCCCAGCTCTGACTGCTCAGAGGATGCTCTTAGAGCACTGTGTGTGTGATAAATGACATCAGAGCTCCGGAGGCAGGAACCTCTTGTTCGTGCTTTAAAATAATGTGTTTGCATTGTAAAAAAACTCAGTGGCCTTTTCCCAACCTTCCTGCCACCAGTGTTTTAATTACCCATCAGAGCACTGGTCCCTCCAAAGCCAGGTCCCAGGAGTTTTTCACAGGGAGATGTTACAATCTGTGCGCCCGTAACCCACGGGTTATTGGGGTTTGGCTTCTTGATTTCTGCTTTCATTCCAGGATGTCAATAACGAGTTCTCTCTTCATTTTATTAATTTGAACCACTGGACAAAATGTCACTGCTGTAGGATGCTCTGCAGCGAGCAGCCCTCCTGCATTTTGCCCTCCAGAAATGCGGGTTCTGATCACAGATAACGAAAATGAGATTAGGATGTTAGCTTTCTCAAGAGATAACAGCAGTCTAGGTCATAAAACTACCATATGGCAGATTTGGCAGTCTTTCCAGAGGTCCATGGTTTAATTATCACAAAGACAGATTCAGTTCCCCACTTGCAAATGCCTGGGTCCTCCTGTGGCAAGGGCTGGCGATGCAATTAAGGGGAGAGCGGTATTTGTTTGGCTGCAGCAGAAATGACCTTACTGTGGCCAGCACTGTCACTTCCTAACATTTCACTCATGATTAAGTTTATCATTTCAAACAAACAACATAAAATGTCAGGTCTCTGGTCTGTTTAACGTGCGGGAGGAGGGGTAGGGAGGGTAGCGAAGCATAAACCAGGACTGAGCCAAGCTGGAGAGATTTTGCTCTGAAAAGAAATTCAGACAAAGTTGATAACTACATCAGAGAAGAGAGATATTTCTGCAGCAGAGTTTGATGTTCTGGGCAAGTCTTTTGGTTTCTTGCATCCAATGGTTTGGTGTTCCCTGTGTTTGCAGCCCTTTTTCACCTGTCTTCATTCCCATCCCTGATTTCACACACAGCCCCTGGTGTGTTCTGATTTTCTGCTGTCCCTTGTGCTTCCCTGTGAGCCCTATTGCATGGCCACCATGCAGAGGAAGAACTAACTGCAGGAAAACCAGCAATTTCATCTAATTTAGATGGCTTTGGGTTGGTTTCTGTGAGTTTGCTCCACACAGTGCCCTGGTCAGCACAGATAAGCAGCGTAAGGTTGCTGCAGATGAGATCCATCAGCGTGGAATTGAACTGGGGCTTTAAATTGCCATTTCCCAGAGAAGTTCCTCACTTTGCTGAGGGTGTGCAATGGGATAGCAGTGAGATGACAATTGTCCTCATCAAACTGAGAACAGCTTTTTAAAAGTGGGTCCTCGTATGGATCAACACTTCACTGAAGGCAAATTCATTGCTGTTCCTCATGTCCAGGAAACAGCACTGTTGGTATTGCAAGACTGAAGTCACAGGTTAATTTAACTCACTGGCAACTAAGAAAATAGTTCCTGCAGTTGCTTTGTGCGCAGCTGTAACAGTGAGAATTCCTTTTGGAACATCATCAGATTGTTGGTTGGTCTCCAAGGTTTTTGAGAGGCTGACATCCCTTGAGAGAGAAGGATGGCACCCACCCCAAAATGTCCGCTTCTAGTCAGGAGGATGAAAGTATTTCTGAAGCCAACCAAGGCTTAATAAGATCAGAAAATATTAAATTGTTGGAAGTGATAATGGTTAAATAGTGAACTTGTGGGTGTAGGGGTGAGTTAAAATATCACCCTCCCAAAGCTGCTGCTGGTTGTTTTATTCTGGGTGTTGGATGAGCACCTTCATGGCTGTTGTTATTTTTACCTTCTGCACAATTTGAGAGTCCTGAGCTATAGTGACAACTCCCCTTTCCCCCCGTTTTGGCTAATTTTATGCAAATCCTTGGAGACAGAGTTCAGTTCATAGGCATGTTCATGTCCAATTAAAAAGTAATAGATCTGAAGCACACATAACAAATCAAAAGAATGGAATCCTGTCAAAGCCAAGAATTAAAATCCAGCCACACAGGCCACCAGGCTTCGCGAGACTATAAAAAATCTTTTTTAATATATATTTAATTTCTGAATCTTTACAATGAACAAAACATATTTAAATCGACCCTCACGCTAGCTAAGGCTACTTAAAAATTTCACTTTTCATTATTAGGGTTTTTTTTAATATTCAGGGGCTTCCTAGAGCTGCGATTTTAACAAATACAACAAATTGCATGAGACGCCTGATTAGATTGAGTGTGAGCATCAAACAATGTGAGGTGTCTGTAAATTGTGTCTCACCTGTTCTCTCAATTGCTGCTTAGGAGAAGGAGTTTTAGGGGCTGGAGAAGGGAGCTCCTGAGTGCTCCTGGCTGTTGGTTTTCAGAGATAAAATCTGTAACATCAGATGGCCAGAAACTCTGTGGAGTTTTAATTACAAACTCTGCTCTCAGTTATTTGTATTTTTAATGCACCAAGTTTTAAGAGATGTGTTCAGGCCAAGATGAATTAGGTGGGGCATGAGGATAAAATAAAAAGATGGTTCCTGTTGAAACCAAGCCTTCTATTTCTTTTTTCTTTTGCCAAAACACCTGTATAACCAAAACAACAATGCAGATGCAGCTGCTACAGCTGGAAAGCTTCTCTCACCCCTATTTATGATGTCCCCAATTCTCTATTTCCTTATGAAGTCAGCAAAGGCCAAAAAATTCATAAAAAATTTAGTGCCCAGAGAGATAGCATTACTGCTTTTAAGTGAAGTCTGTGAAAGGAGCATGAGATCAGCATAAAAATAAATCAGGCTAAATTTAAATCTTTGGACACTAAAAACTAAAACTATTGGAAAGCAGAGAGAAGATTCATTGACGTGGTGATACCCATCAGCAGGGACCCAGCTTCCAAGTGGGGGAAGCAGAGGTGCAGTAGGGAAAAAAGTGTTGAGGGCTGGAATAGAAGCCCCACTGAGCTCTTCAGTGGATAATCCAGGATTTTCTGGTAAATGCTAGGATAACCTTATTTTTGCCTCAGAACTCGTGAATTGTTGAGTGTGGCCCCTCAGTTTATTCCAGTGGGGAGACACAGCAGCACTTTATTGAATAAATAGGATCAAGGAGATAATGAAGAGTTCTGCCTCCATAAGAGCTGTGAGGCCTGCCCGGTACGGCCACTGGAAAGGACTTTTTTGAACAAATAAATGTCATTTTTTATCATTTGCCCATTGAACCACGGTGACTTGCCTTGACTCTGGGAGCCTGAAAAGTTCCCATTTTTGCCATGCTGCCCTCTGTGTGCTCTTGCCGGGACACTTTTCCCCCTCGTTAGAGTTGCTAATTGGCTCCAGCCTCTGGCTCTCACCCCTGAAGAACCCAGTTGTTGCAGATGTTGGTGTAGGTGGTGCTCTGCCCTGAGCAGATTGGCCAAAGGAGTGCCAACTCCCTGGAAGAGCCATTAATTGGGATGGAAGGGAGGGGGTGGGAGAGAATCACACTCAGCTTGGAAAGGTTTTCAATTCTTATGTGTCAGAATATCCTAATTCAAATCCAAATGGGAATCCACCATTCTGGGGGATTCACACAGCTCCAGGTAAACAACTAATGAGCAGCCTGCCAGTTTCATTTTTATCAAGAGCCCTCAGAGATTCAACTGTGCCATTTCATAAAATATGCAGATGATAGTGGAGGGAGAATAGCAAAGGCTTTGAAAATGATTCACACAACCTAAAAATGATGTTGAAAAGGGAGGAATTAAATATTCACAAAGTGTGAGAAATTAAGGCATATTAACTGTTAGAATGTGGAAATGAAGTGACTAACATGCACAGAGCTGATGAGAACTAGATGATTACAGATCTGTCAAAAGTTTCTAATTCTGACACAGTGTGATGTCGAGGTGCTACTTGGCTGGTAAGGGCAAAAAATTAGGTATGGGACAAGTAATGCAAACCTGACAGATCAGAGTCAAAGGCGGGCAGACACCGCCGTGATTAACATTAGGCTCAGTCCTGTCGCAAGGGTGAACTTTAAGCTTGCAAAATGAATACTAATTATGGTTACAAACAGAACACAAGGGGCTCAATTCATCAGCTCTAGAAGGGATGGTGTAATGAGTTCGTTGAGGGAAAAAAGTCACCTAGGGCCAAATTTGTCTCACTGCTGAGTTCTGGCTTACACCAGGGATGGATTTGACCCTTGGGATATGAGAGTTGGAAGTTTCGCTCTTCTGTAATTAATCAGGGGTTTATCTTGTGTTGCAGTTTTGATAGAGCAGAGGAAAGGTTGCTAGCAGATGGCTTCGTGCAGAGGTGGCACAAAAGAATAAAGAATAATAATTTATAAAGAAGCTTAGAGTGTCCACAGTGGGTGAAGTTATTCATGTTGTTCTGGCAGGGCAGAGACACAGTTCCACCTTCCTCGAGGGCAATGCCACACCTGGGAGCAGTGCTGGGCCAGGGAGTGCACAGAACTGGGGGATTCTCCTGAAATTCACCCTCTGGAAGCACCCTTTGTGTCCCCAGGTGCCGAGCTCTGGAATCTCTCCAGTGTTGTGCCAGCACCACCTGCTCACCCCAGCTGTGCTCGGCGTGTGTTTGAAGCCCTTTCTGGCTTTCTGAGGGGCGCTGGATTGTCGTGTCCATGAGGAAATGGGTTGGCTCCCAGTGAGGAATTGGGTGTGATGGCTTTTCCTTGGGTTGTCCAAAGGAGAAGTGGTTTGGGAGCTTGTTCAGCCACTGCTGTAGAGGTTTCATGCCCTCCTGGCTCATGAGTGCTCTGTCACAGTAGTGAAACCTGTGCTCAGGTCTGTGCAGGAATCTCTCATGGCTGATTAGTATTTTCCCTTTTTTCACAGAAAAAAATCCCTGCACGTTCTCTCAGCCTGAGCTGCAGATGACAATGGGCACAGTTGAGGTGTGTCCAGCTGTCTGCTTGCACTGACAGTGTTCAAGCAGCCCTTCCAGAGCGAGGGACTGAGAAATTCCGTGGGAGTTACTCCCTGTAGTGTCCTGTGAGTAACTCCTCACTGGAGTGCCACGCACAGCCCTGAATGCACCAAGAACACTCAACAAATAAATATTATTCTGATGACAACAGTATCAATAGCATCTCAATAGCTTCCAGAGATAAAAAGAACTTGAGATACTAAAAAAAAAAAGCGCTAGTTGTGCATGCCAAAGAGAGGTGGCACCGTGGATGTGCTTTGCATCCCTAATTTCATGGAGAGCCTGTCCTATGCTCATAATCAGGAGACAAACATAAACTCAAAGGTCACAAAAAGACTGAGCCTGGTGAGGTGGATGTTCTGAATATATTAGGTATGTAAAGTAATATTGTGGCCCATCCAAACTAGAATTAGTGGTAATTATTATATAATATGTAATGATGGGATTTAAATGGCTAACACATTTTCTCTGCTGAGATCATTTAGACATGATTCATATAAATGATTAAATTAATAGATCTTCCTCTTTTAAGACTGCTAGGCAGCTTAAACTAAATTTCTCAACAGAGACTGATCCCAGTGAAATAATATTAATAGAAAATGGAGGAAGAATTCCTGAGAAGTGGGTAAATATATGATGAAGTTTGAGGAAATTTCTATAGACATCTTTGCTGACCAAAATACTTCCCAGATTTAAATATTCTCTAGAAATAAGCCATCAAGGACTTCGGAAGGTGAAAGAACAACAATCCTAACTTTCCTTGAAAGAAAAGAATGGCGAGATGTGCTGGAAGACAGGGACTTAAAGGATCACTGTCTACTTAGTTTAGGCTTAAACATTAGGCTTTTCATGACACTAAATGGTTTTACAAAACCTAATGTGAATGGAAATGTTTTTCTTGTTCCTTTTTTGAATCAAATTTCAACAAGAAGTCCCCTCACCCCCCACCCATCCCCAGCAGAACCCTCTGCAGCACTTTAAAGTCACACACAGGAGCCCTGTGCTCATTAGTGGGAACAAGGACAGGAAAATGACTGTGGATGGGACTTTTGAACAAGCCTGGGGTAGCTGGTTGCCCAAAACCAGTGAGTTAAGTGTTCAAATCTGAGAGACACCTGGAAATTCTAGCTTGAAAGTGCAAACACCCAGCGTGGCTGGAGGGAGCTCTGAGCAATCTGGGATGGTGGAAGGTGTCCCAGCCCCTGGCAGGGGACGGAATGGGAGCAGATTTAAGGTCCTTCCCAACCCAAACCATTCTGTGATCCCATGAATGCCAGTCCTGAGGAGTTTTGCCACAAACTTGGTACCTCTTCACCTCCTCCCATCTTGGGCCTGATTCACAGCTCTCTGCTTCTGGTTGTGAGGCAGAGCCTTTGCTTCTCAGGCTTTTTATGGGGTTCTGGGTGCTTCAGTCACACCCTGGCCTCCCCAGAGGCCTGAGTGCAGAGGGGATACACAATTTCATGGAGATGGATTGGGTTTTTTTTGCTGCTTGGGCATCAACACCAAATAGATGTGGTGAGGATCAGCTGGAGCCATCAGCTCTCTCCTGCAGGTGGTTGTCCTGCCCCGCACATGCACAGGAGGAGGGGGAGATGAGACCTCCCAGTCTCAGATTTAGCCCCAGGCTCTCTCCACAGCTGCTTACTTAGTTAGTCACGAGCAATAAGGAGGGTCAGAGCTGTTTGCTGTGTACCCAGTGCCCTGCTGGGACAGCCCTGTCAGCTCTCAGCTCTCTTCTTGCTCAGACTGAGGATTTGATAGGTCAGCAGTGCCTCAGAGTACTCCAAGGAAGGCATCATATTTATTTTAGTGCAGCTCTGTAGCAGTGCTATCGCACTAGAAAGGATTTCATAAAGCATAGTTTGTCTTTGGGTTGTTTTTTTGATATTGCTTGGGAAAGTGCATATGGTAATTTGGATAGTTCTGTCCCAGAGGGCTGCCCAAGTGCTGCACACCAAGTGGTCTTGCTATTTTTATTGTTAAATTCATCTTCGTTTCTCATCCTAAATATTCCCTTTTTCTGCTTAGAAGGTTAAAAATACCTGGAGCTGCGAGTCTGGCCTATTTACTACAGAACTCATGAGTCATGCACTACATGGCAGTCTGAAATATCACAGGGTATTATTCACAGGGAGCTCAGCAAAAGAAAGGGAAAATCTGCCCTTCAAGACTCGAGATTCCAAATCCCAGTGCTTTGGGGAGCTGGTCATCCAGCTTTCCCCTCCAGAGATAAATGCATAAGGAATAAAATGCATGAGGAAGTTGCTGTGAGCCTCTGATGAGTTTAACAACCTTTATCTTGCTCCCAGCTGGAGAGGACCCTTCCGAAGGAAATGGTGCACGGCTGTTGTTAACATCAGAGTCCAGCTCGGGCTCCAGTCCTGGTGCTGCACTGACGTAAATTGATTCTTTCTCCAGATCCCAAAGCCTCCTGTTGCCTTTCCCCGGCCTTGGGTGACATAAAACACTGATGGAATGTCTCAAATCTCCTCTGTGCCTCTGGTGTTTGGGATGAGCTCTCGCTGTGGAAGGCAGGGATGGGATAAGCAGACCTGGACTTGAGGACGTCGCTGTTGCGATGGTTCAGCCCTCGAATTTGCACTGGAACGTGGCAAAGGCAGTTTAGAACAGGAATTCTCTGTAACTGGGCTCTCAACTGGGCACTTGCAGATGCATCAGCTGAGATTCCCGGTGGCTGAGGCTCTGAGTGATGGATTAAGCTCTGTTTCGCATCTTATTATCCTTTATTTATTTCCGTAGCTAATTCAGACTATTGAGGCTTTCTGGAAATCACTGGTTGTCATTGCACAACTCTAAAGCAGAGCACAGAGGAACTTTGGGAAGTTTTAACTGCACCTCCAACAGTTTGTGAAAAACAATGAACAAGCCCTAACTCTTGAAACAGCTCCCACAAACACCAGAGACTGGATGCTCTAAGATGTAACAACTCCATTGATTACAATCCCAAGTTTAAGAAAACCTGGTTTTTCTTCCAAGTTGGCCAGCTCCTAATGTGTTTGCCATGGAAGAAAATATCTGAGAATCTCTCCTTTCAGGGAGGTAAAAATCAGGTTTCTTTGAATAGCTACACTCTGGGTGTAGGTAGTTCAACTCCCTGAAAAATAATTCTATGGGCACGTGGCAAAGCATAAGAAAAATAGTTAAAGAAAACTTTTTCATAATATTACCTGGATAAAATATTTATCCTATTTAAAAAAAAAAAAGTACAAACTTTAACATTTCATGCAGCACTTCTTACTAATATTTAGTTCAGGGTGAAAGAGCTCTACAGATGGGATGTAAGTAAGAGGGGTAGCTCCCAGTTTCACAGAGGGTTTTTGGCAGCTCTTTGTTAGATGACCTGGAATTCCCAGTTCCTGGTGGATGGGGTGGGGCATGGCAGACACAGTGAGCAAACTGGTTTCTATTCTGGGGTTTGCCACCTACTTGCTGACCTGGGGTGATTCAGACAAGTTCCCCGTGCCCTTTTATTCTCCTCTGGAAAATGAGGATATTGACATTTACATTTCTTTATAAAGTGCTTGTAGATCTGTGGATGAAAAGTGCTAAGTAAACCAAAACTCTCAATTAAATTAATTGGAGAGAAAGAGCTGGGTCAGTGTTACAGCAGGGTTCATTTATACACCTCTTAATTTCTTTGGTCTCGTGTCTCAAGCCCTATTTATAGTTGGTATTGCTGCTCTCTCCTTTCACCTGGAGTGATCTCTCTGGGATGGATTTTATTCCTTTTCCTGCACAGATACAGGAGTTGGACTAAGGGCACCCAATCCAGAGTTTTCTTCTTACAAAGCTCTTGCACAAGTGTGTCATCCTTAAAAGAAATATTTTAAAAGTCCAGGGAAGTACCTCTGGCATTGCAGCAGATTTCACACTGAGAGAATAAATTCTAAAGTTCACAGAGAGAGGAGTGAATGTTTGAGCTGCACTGGTGGGGAAGGAAATAGTGAATGTTATTCTCTTTGTGACCTTTCAAGGTCAAAATTAGATTATTGTGGTGCAAAGACACCTCCTACCTTGGTTCACAGAATCATTTGGGATGGAAAACACCTCCAGGGTTATCGAGTCCCAGCTGTGCCCAGTGCCCACCTTGTCCCCAGCCCAGAGCACCGAGTGCCACCTCCAGCCCTTCCTTGGACACCTCCAGGGATGGGGACTCCAAACCTCCCTGGGCAGCCCCTGCCAAGGCCTGAGCACCCTTTCCATGAAAAAGTTCTTCTCCAACTGCAGAATGAACTGCTACATCTGCAAAAAAGTCCATATTTTAAGCTTGTCCCTGGCCCATATGGTTCCTCTGCAATTCTCCACTAAAGGCCACCATTTGTGTGCCTATGTTCCTGCAGGGAGACAGGGATTGGAAAAATCCTGTGATTCTCATCTTGTCAGTGGTTATTTTAATCACCTGAAGGTTGTTGTGTTCTTCTAGGAGATATTTTTCTTGTATATTATTTTTGCATGTCTCCCTCCATAACAGCAAGAAAACAGATTATGCAGAGAAGATGGTTTTCTTCTGAAAATTTTGGGAACAGATGCAGTCCTGGAGCTGTGATCCCTGCACAGCTCAGAGATCAGAAGTAATAAGAGGCCTCTGAATTATCTCTCTTCTGTTCACAGAGCTTGAACTTAATCTGCCATGCTGCCTTAGAGCTGGAACTGTGGAGAATAAAACCCCAAATATCAGATCAGTGTGCCCAGGGGAGTTGGTACTTGGAGAACGAGGAAAGTAGGGCAGGTACCCTTCACCCAGAGCTGGGCAGGTGCTCTTCAGAGGGTCTCAATACAGAGAAATTTGGGCTGTGTATTTAAATATTTAACTGGAATAAGAATGTTTTAAATTAAAGTATTGAAATTAAAATATTTAGTCTAAATATAGAGATTTAAGCTATAAATTTAGGTTATCAAAACGGTGTTTGCTGCTTGCCCAGTGTTCTCCTCATCGTTTATGATTTCCTGTGTGGGTGGGACAAGTGTAGACCTATCTTAGATACTTGGTGTTTTGGTTAGGGAATGTCCAAATATAGGATAACCCCCTGAAAAAGATGATTAATGCTGACCTGATTATTTTTGCCTGCTTTGAGTCCTTCAGAGTCTTAAAGACAAACAGGAAACAGCCTGGAATATCACTAATTTTGTGTGAATGTTTTGATTGATAGGAAAGTAATTAACGTTCACACCATTTTAATTTACATGTTTATATTTAACCCCAGGTTCTTTTAGCACCACTGTCTCCCAGCTGTGCTGGCAGGGGTGGGAGGGGGACGTCAGACAAACAGGGATCAAATTTTGGGGCATGACCATGAAGAGAAAGACAACAGCCTTTGTGTTGCTGAAGACAATTAGGGCTGCAGGAAGCAAAAAATAGTGCAGAAAAAAAGATTTTATTTCAATTATTTGAAATAAAATTAATTGATCTTTTGGGCTCACAAGTTTTGCTGTATGGTTTCTTCTAAATGTCCTCTGTTGTCCATCTGCTTTGCAAGTGGGTCAGGTGGACAATGGGAAAGCTCAATTAGGGAAGGCTGTCCCAAGAGGAGATTTTTAGGTTAATAAGACAAGATGGACCAGTAAAAGAAAAAAAAAGGAAAATGAGAAATCTGAGAGAGAAATGAGTATGGAAACCACAACTCCCACCTGGTGTGTCAAAGGCTCTCGTGTCACAGCCCTGGGTTTGTAACTCCCTCACCTGGATCCTGAGCTCCAGTGAGGCACTGGCAGCATCATCTGGGGACATTCCTGTCACCAAGGAGCCAGGCTGGGTTTAGGCTGAGGGAAGCTGTCACTGGTACCAGGGTGGGGGGATACCTCCAGAAAAGCCCTCAGAAGGTCATTCTCCACATGAAAATGCTGCTGAAAAGGTGAGACAAGCTGAATAAAAGCCAAAATAATTCAGGATCTGCCCAGTTCTCCATAAAGCAGCATTCAGCCTCTGCCAGCGCCTCCACACCCTCACAGGGAGAATTTTTTCCTAATGCCTAACCTAAACCTACTCTGTCAGTGAGAAGCCATTGCCCCTTTTCATGTCACTCCAGGCTCTTGTAAATTGTCTCTCTGCATGTTCCTTGTGGGCTCCTTTCAGGTACCATGGGAGGAAAACCCATTGTAGAGGCAGAGCATCACCGGGAGATGCAGCTCCAGAGCTCCTCAGTGGCAGAGGGTGGGGCAGTGCCCTCTGCTGAGGATCCTTCACTGCCTTATGGACAAATTTGTGCCTCTTATTTGTGGTGATGATGTTTGACTCGAGACTTCCAAGTTCTGAGCCTGATGGGTCAGAAGCCTCCTCTCTTCCTTTTGCTGTCCCTTGGAAGTGTTGGTGCTATCATCACTGAGCATTTATTCCATCCATCTCAGCTGGAAGACAGAATCCATCTCAAAGAAAAACTTCAAATGTTTAATTTTGTCTGGAAGAATTCTCGTGTTGTTCTGTCAGTGCAACATATGCTGAGATTGTCTTTAAAAAGAAAGAACCACTCAGGATTTTGTTACTTTTCTGTAGTAAAACACACACCAGCAATTTCTTTACAATTGAGCTGCTGTGAGGATTTCTGCTTGGGAAACAGAGTATTAATTATCTCCCAGCTCTCAGGAGGGGCACGAATCTTTTAGATACACCCTCTGTAGAAACTCATATGGCTTCTGATGCCCTCAGCAGGATTCTCATGCAGATTCCAGCAGTGGCAGGAGAAAAGGAGAAAAGCTTTTCCTTTCAGTGCAGGCTGAGCTTTAACTGGGTGTCAGAGACCTGTCCTGCTCACTGGAGTTGAGCAATTCTAACCCGAAGCAGTAGTAACGCTGTAGTAAGTGGGAATGCATGAGGATTTTGTGGCTGAGAGGAGCTTTGGGGACGGCAGAGATGTGGGGGCTGAGCAAGGAAGGCTGAGAAGTGCATGAGACGTTCCTCAGCAGAGTTAGACTCCTAAGGGCCTCCAACCTATTTAAAAAGGATCATCATTCATCAGCACCATCATCATTATCTGCTGGATCGGGAGGAGGAGGGGAGGGATAATCAGCAGGAGATGATCAGCGTCTTATCACCCAGCTCCTTCATTTTGGTGCTTAAACTGCAGGATTCTTTTGGGAGAGATAATTCATATTTTATCGTTAAAAGTGCTGATCATAACCTCGTTAATAGATGGATATTGCTAACACACACAAAAAAGCTAACGTGGTAAAATGTAAGGCTTCTATTAAATTACTTCAACTAGCTTACCTCACCTCGACACCCCTCCCTCGCCGCCGCTCCTGTGCCATCACAGACTCTGCTTGTACGTGGCACACAAAATCTATAAACTCTTTCCAGGAATACAAAAGCATTCTCTATGATGTTGATAAGAAACAGGACAGTCACTCTCCCCTGACATATTTGTTCTTTAAAAACAAATCAATGGTGCAGGGATTTGGCACCTGAATGCAGAACAACGGCTTGATGAGGCAAAGATTGTCTTCATTAAGGACATTAATATTCATAGAGAGTAGAAAATCTGACACAAGAGAGGACTCACTAACCTTTTCTCATATTAGATTTTTACTTCTTAACACAATTACAGTCCGGCAATGACTTAATTAATGCTGCTTTTTGTCAGACTGCTTTAAAGAGCTGTCAATTTGGTCCTGCAGAGGCTGTCAGTGAAAGAGAAAGACAGTCATCTAGGCTAAAAAGACACAGGAAGAGATTCAAACACTTAATAACATTCAAAGTGCTATGCAAAGTCACATATCAACCTGGATTAAGGAGAGTTTTTGTCTTTCCTCTCTTCGTACTTATGCTAATATTTCTCAGGTAAGAAGGGGGCTGCTGCCACCTCTAATTCTGAGGTACATGGCACAGAGTGAAGGAGGGGTCAGCAAATCCAGGGTGTTTCAGTTTCAGAGTATCAGGGCTATCTCCAGTCCCCTGTGGGGAGCAGAGGCACTGAGAACCACTCCAGGAATCCTTGAGAAGTGCCTGCCAGTAAAGGTTCCTGGTGCAGAAAGGTTTGAGCTGTTCCATCTCCTGCTTCTCCTTCGACCTCCAGCAGCCAGGGAAGTGTTTGAAAAATCACCATGGCAATCCCCCCCGCAAGGCTGGAGGATGCTGGAAGACTGTGAGGTTTTTAAGGCTTGAAAGTTGGTTCAAGCCACCTTCCCAAGCCTGGTGGGCTCAGCAGGTGAGTGGGAACTCATTAAGGTACAGGAATTCACCTGCTTGCAGTCACCAGGTGTTATCCTAAACAGCTGTATAGGGGAGTAGTCCATAATTTTTTGACCTATGTGAAAATGAACATGAGGTGCTGGAATGTGAGCTCTGCTTAGACTTGAATTATTTATTAATCTAATAAATATCTTTTATTAAAATATTTAAAGTGCAATATTAAAAATACTTTTTTTAAATCTACATAGATTAGGAAGAGCTCACCATCTGCTTTTTTGCAACTGTTTAGAATTATAGAATATCTCAAATTGGATCACTGAGTCCAGTTCCCTGCTCCTCATAGGACCACCTAAAACTAAACTGTGACCAAGACTGGCATCCAGAATTTGTTGCATTTGGATTGTGAGGCCCAAATAGAAATCCAGTTTTACATCACATGTGCCATTTAATTCTGGGCGGTTTGTTGGCTCCTTTGAGTTTATTTTAGTAAGTGCTTTAAGGGAATGATGTAAAAAAATAAGAATGTTCTTTATATACCAGCACAATCAAAAAAATAACAGGTAAAGCACACAGCAACTTTGTATGTCATGTTCCAGAAGCATAATCATCTAGAAATGTAATTATAACAAGCACCTGATTAATCAGCACAGTTTGATCCCTGTCAGGGGTACAGAGGACTGTAGGAGGGATGGATCAAAGGACGTTGCAGAAAGTCTGGAGATAGTTTTTATGTTGAGTTTCAAATGCTAAATGCTACTTTCCATGGTGGGAAATGTTGTAATTCAAGTGGGAACTGAATGTCTGCCCACACTGATGCTGTGAGTCGGGGCCTGGTTGGGCTGTGGACCTTTGCAGGACTCGCTGTGCCATAAACCCTCAAACACAGCAGGTAATTCCCCCAGGTGGGCCCTCAAACAGAAGCACAGTTATGGAACTCCTTTAAAAATGTTCATTTTTTAATTCATGCGAGACTTTTCTGGTTAGTTCAGCTCTTCACTTAATAGTGCAACATGGGAAGGGAGAGGCAAGCTTTTGTAAAGATATAAATGCGAGTCAACTTTTAAACTATTTACCTTTTAAGCTACTTATGAGGCACAGACTTTGCTCTGAAAGCCTCATGTAAAAAAACCTTGTATTACTTCAGAGAACACAGACAATTGCCCTAAAGTTTCACTGTTTGGAGTATTTCCCTGTGTGTGTGTGGAGGGGGGCTTGGCTTTCTGGAAATGGGGCCACACCTACAAGAAATCTGTCTCCATTCCAAAAAAACCAGGCAAACACGGAGGGAACCTGGGGACGGGATGTTATGAGGCCGTGTTTTCCTCCTGGGGGAGATGTTATTTGCTTTGCAGAGCAGAGTCCTGGAAGATTTGGACAGAAGTGAGTTATGCAGTCTTAATATGATTGAAGAACTATCTTGTTGACAAGTGCAGAGTTATAGATTGGAATCCATTAGCTAAAAGGGCCCACAAACATTTGAATAATGGCACTCACATTTTTTCCATTGGTCTATCAAACTAAGAATCCAATTTAAAAAAACTCTTAGAATCTTGTAGTTGCAATTTAAAGAGACTGAATTAAATTTCCTTGCACTATAGATAAGAAAGCTTTTTGTTTTTACCTCATATTAGAAAAGGGAGTTTTGGTCTGTGCTGCTACACTTGGAGCTGCATATTTTTGGCAGCTGAAAAAAGTACAAGTTTTTTGTCACAAACATAAATCTTCTACTTAAATCCAAGAGGAAAGCCATCAAATTAATTTGGTATCAAAGGCAGAGCTTAGAGGAAGAGGCCTTTCAGTGAGCAGTGCTGAGGCTGGAGGAGCAGAGCAGTCCCATGGGAAGAGGCAGGTGCTGGGCTGAAGGAATTCAGCCTCACTTCGCTGGGGCACGGAGTTCCTGCTCAGACTTGGAACGTTTTACCTGCTCACACCAGGCATTTGCCACGTTCCAAGGCTGGTTTATTCCGAGTATATCCCGGAGCTGATGGACTGGGTGAGGGTGTCGTGGTTGCTCTCGTGCTGTACGTGGGGCTGGCTCGTGCTGTACGGGGCTTCAGATGGGAACTCCAGCAGAGTGGATGAGTGGGTAATCATCAACTGCCCCCTGAAGGAGGGGATCATTGACTTATCAATTCCCTGAGCTGGAACAGATCCCCAGGAATCATCCAGTGCAACTGGCACCCCAACGCTCCACCCTGGGCATCCCTGGCAGCGCTGCCCAAACGCTCCTGGAGCTCTGGCAGCCTCGGGGGCCGTGCCCATTCCCTGGGGAGCCTGGGCAGTGCCCAGCAGCCTCTGGGAGAAGAACCTTTTCCTAATATCCAACCAAACCTCCCCTGACCCAGCTCCAGCCTTTCCCTGGGCCACCAGAGCAGAGATTGGAGCTGCTCCTCGTGAGGAAGCTGCAGACAGAGATAGGTCTCTCCTGTCTCTTAAATTGCTTCAGGAGATTATAATCTCCCCCTGTAGATGCTACATCAATATTGCTAAAATTAAAAAAAAATGTGGGAATTTGAGGTTAGCTTAGAAAGCACCAATCCAACCCTTTTCACACGGATGGGGAATTGCTGTTGCACCAAGCAGAGCTGAAGGCAGCGGGGAGGAAGAAATCTTGTCGATTTTTTTGAGTCTCTTTCCTCCTCTTTTGAGTTCTTCTCCTCATCTTGCAGATCTTTTGTGGGTGAGCCAAATGTAATCAGGTTTGGCTCACTTGGAGGAATTAGGATGACTGCAAAGTATGCCAGATTTCAAAACAATTTCTAACAGTTTCTGTGATACTGTGTAAGCAACTGAAAATTGACATGTTGTGTTGTGCCCAAGTCAGCCAACTGCTGTCACTGAATAATTAGATTCTCTAGAAGAGGAGAAAGGGTTGGGGTTTTTTTCTGAACAGAATTATTAGAAAATAATGTAGTAGCTATTTTATATAGGGATAGACTCAAATTCTTCTGCACTTACAAGCAAAGTTTTAAAAATAGTTTGCATCTGGGCCCCAAAAGTGTCTTTCATGTATTTTTATATATAAAAGTATAAATAAGTTGTTTGGGCATTTTTATGCCAATACGTGTGGTACTTGCACATGGAGGAGTCATCGTTGCAGATGGTTTAATATTGTTTTTCCTAATAGGAATTAATTATTCTCTTTAATTCTTTTTATTTCATATGGCACATCAATTCTACAAATTGAGTTCTAATATCAGACATAGGTCATGATCTAATTATAGCTGGATCTGTCAGGGAGTTATGGTATTTGTGGGATAGATTTAGTGCCTGATTCCCCAGGAACTTCTGCTTCTGCCAAGTTCTGCTTTTCCCCTCCGAGCTGGGGAGAGCTGAGCTGCTCTGCCTCGTTGGCCCTGGTCCCTCGCACCCCTCTGGCAGAGAGGGGCAGATTCCCTGCTGGAATAACGAGGCAGTGCCACAGTCAGGAGATGCAGGGGAGGAACCCTGGCCCGGTACAACCACTCCCAGTCACATTCCCAACCCTCTGGAAACGCTGATGCTGTCTGGAGGGAAGATCTGGAGCAGATTCTCAGGGGACTCTGCAGCTCTGCATCGGCTGCAGAGACTCAGTTAAATGCTGATATTACAGCAACTGCAGCGAAATGGGAATAATTGAAAATACAGGATTTGTTTTTTTCATTGCTCATATTTTCTAAGCCGTCTTGTTCCTCGTTTTGGTGATTCTAGCAAAAGCAGCACAACTTTAAAACTGTTATTTTATTTTTATCTTAGTCCAAGCTTTATCTGATAGCACCTTCTCATGTATCCTTTCTAATTAAATGACCCATTCCAATTTATTTTTTGAGTTTTCTTCTCCTAAGGGCCCAGAGTAATTCTTAAAGCTATAGAGACTCTAGTTCTACCAATATTTTTAACAACAACAAAGCCCAGTGCAAAAACTTACACGACAGCAATTAATGGAAAATATTTTTATTCTGGAAGTAGTTTTTTCTGTTGGTCTAACTCTTGCCAGAGACTCTTTAGACTGTAAATATTTCAGAAGGTGAAGGTAGGGATAAATATTATGTCTTTTTGAAACTTCTACTCCTTTTTCTCGCATTAAATGCAGCTGCAAAATTCAGTCAGTGGTATGGGAGGGGCTGGAGAGGGGACTCTTCTTTCTCCCCTGAAAATCCTCCCCTTTATTTCTTTCGATCCAGCTGTAAAATTCCTCATACTTTGCTGGCACTGTTACAAATGAGAGATAAATAATAAGCAGTCTCTCCCAGGGCATCCAAAGCTCTGTATAGAAATCTCTATTAAATCCAAGGTCAGTGATTGCTTTCCTGCTTTATAGGTGGTGGGGAGAACTTCTTGAAGGAGATCCTAAGTGGCAAAGTCTCTTTTCAGAGGTTCTTAAGCAAAATGAGACTTTAAGTTTTGACCATCTTATTCTGCTACATGTACAAGAGTTAAAAAAGAAAACAAAACATAATTTGTTCTATTTGCCAGCTGGGGAAAGAAATATTTTTTATTTCCCCCAAATTATTTCATATCGGTGACATCCCTAATTTGATTTGGTCTTGCAGAGAGAAGTGCTGCTGTTCTCATTAGTACTTTGCAGCTCTCCCTTCCCTGGCTGAGGTGGAAGCAGCTTTAAATCATGTGGGAGAGCGGGGAAGGGAAAAGAGAGAAAACAAGCTTTTTGAACCCTGTAATGTAAATTTGCAGACAATTATTCATTATTAACTGCCTGAAGCATCACACCTCTCTCACCTTTGCTGGAATGTCTGAACATTAGGGTAAACAACACGCCGCTGTCTTATCATAATGCGGTTTGCTTCACTGCAGCAAGAACTTGTCAGAAACAGATTGTGATGTTGACTTCTCAATAGGGGAAAAAAAGGGCCTAAATTAGACTTCTATAAAAAGAATATTGCATATTTATTTCCACAATAACACCAAGGAAAAACGTTAGTCAAGAAGCAAGCAATTGGGTGAATAAATAAGCTTGTCTTTGTTCTCATCAATTAAGTTATTACATCAGTTGGAAAACCAGTGAATTATAATACAGATGTTTAATGAAACACTGCTGTGCCTATAAGTCAAACTCCTATTTTGTGGTGTGATTTTGGCTGCATAGTTTTGTGTGTGTTAAACCGTATTTATTAGCTGATACCCATTATTATTTTGAGCAAGGTATAATTCAGTTGTCAGGCTCCAGCTCTGGGAAGGAGATTTAATCAGTGAGAGCCCGCTTTGCTGCTGAGCATAAAACAATGCGGGTTTCATGAAGCAATCACACCAGTGTGAAAAAATGGGATTAATTAGTATTGTACAAGAACAGGCAGCATGCTCATTAAAACCTTGTGAGCTGCCTCTTGATAAACTGCCACTTGATAGGGCCGCATTAATGTGACAAGGCAAAGACTTCATTTCCAAATCCTTTCTGATTATATCTCACTTTTAAGTTACCTGAATTGACTCTCTAAGGCTTTTGGAATACAAAGATCAAAATTGCAGCGAGAGATCCCCAAGACACCTGGACAAAGGAGCCGTGCTCAGATAGCAAGGCTTCAAAAGACAACTTTTTTTTTGAACTCCCATTCAAACATAAATCAATAGCTGTACAATGAGGCAGCTCCAAAGGTGGTAAATTTGCATTTACACTCAGCAGGTTGGGCTGGAACTTATTTGCCGATTAGCAGCTACCTAATGAATCCCCTATCATCCTGTGCCTATCTGCTTACCAAGGCCTTCATCTGCTTGTCAGTGCACAAAGTCTGATGAATATTCCTACAGCTCCTCTAAGCTCAGAGGGAAGGGGAGAACAAGGTGGGCACTCCCAGCTGAACATCTGTTTCTGACAGTTCAGCCTGGCCACTGAAGAACTCCTGGTCGTATTTCTTTTCTCATCCTTTCTTTTAGGAAATACTCCTGAACTAAAGATGTAGATCCCGACTGGTGGGTTTGTTTCTACATGACAAAACGTAATGGGAGACATGCCTGAATAACAACAGTAAATGTTGGAGAGGATGTATTTTTGATCTCGTGCATTTTCCTTTAGGCAGAATGTTTTACTCCTTCCTGAATTTGTAGTGGTTCTGAGGATTTACTTGCACATAATCTTGGCTTGTTTTTTTTTTTTTTTTTTGCCTTTCCTATTTGAGAATTAGTGGCTCTAATGAAATTACAGCTGAACTTGCAATAGTTAACCAGATCTCTCAGCTGTTTCATGATGCAGAGGTGCTCTGAGATGCTGACTTTCCATGTAGCTTTAGCTGACATTGTATGTAAGGTGATTGTAATGCAATAGAGTTACCTGTCAGCATATATTTGTAGGTGTGGAAAATGCCACTCAGAGAACACAGATCTCATATTCCCTGAAGCTTTTTCCCAACTATTTTATTTTTTAAGCAAAAACATCTTGTTAAACCTCAACACCCTATTAAAGCAATGCCATCCAGCACTAAGTCAGAGGATTCAGTCACCAATTATGGATTGTTTGCATCTGTACAGGTGCAATCCCACCCAGAGCTGCCAGGGAAAGCAGAGGCTGGAGGGCAAAGCACCTGAGCTGGCTGGAGAGGGACGAGCAGGACGCTTTATAAAGTGATGTGTTGCAATATTATTAATTTAAGCCCTTAGATTTCATTGTTGTCATCTGGGTTACATGATGCAATGCAAGATGACAGCCATTGAATTAATAGAAAATGGGATTCATCTCTTGAAATTTCACACAAAATAGAAGTAGGAGACAGACAAAATAAAGGGAGATAGATAGACAGACTGATAATGCCACTAATACTTTTAAATTCAAACCGAATGGGTGAGATAATTTTAAACATTAATGGTATTTATCAACAGTGTGATAGCAGGGAGGGGGAATCACACTCCCACCTCTCTCTCCCTCTTTCTCCCTTTCGTTGATTGCTTTGTTGAGCAAGTCAGTGAATATTTTACACTTTGTTTCTTTTATTTTAGCAAATGAACTGCCTCGAGCTAATGTAGTGTAAGTGGAAATTTCAAGCACCAATGTCTAGTGCACGATGCAATAATAGGAACTTTCCTTCCCTCCCAGCTCTGTAACGCCATGTAACAGCAAACTCCCAGCGCCTCCAGGTAGTCACATGCCTGATTTATGATTATAAACTATAGCTCTGGAAGAGGTTAGCTAGGTAGTTTAAATCACTGCTTTCTCTCTAATGAACTGGGGTCACAGAGAAAATGCTCCATGCAACAGCATCAGCTGGGTGTTACTTTTGCCCTACATCCTCCTCCTCCTCCACGTTTTCAGCTGGGATCGTGTTTCACAGGATTTTAATTGTGAATGCCAGTTTAGGAAATGGTGTTCCTGAACATTAAGTGAGATGAGCTTTCCTGCTGTTGTTTGTCCTTTGTCTCAGTGCAAATTGGAGGCAGGTGCCTGTTCCAAATGTGGTGTGGACAGCAGCAAAATGGATAAAAAAGAGAAGGTCAAGGCAGGCACCACCCCCAGAGAGTACAAGGAGTTTCCTTGCCCAGGGACCATGAGCTATGGTGATGAACTCTTCTTGTCTGAAACCTCTGTCAGATCATTGTACTGGTATCTAAATAGAATTACAACTGTTAAAGATGCCTGAGAGATGCAAATAGGGGAATAGTCAAGATATTGCTGCAGATAGGAACTGATTCCAGACTGATGTCATTGATCTTGGAATTCAGGGGAGGTTGGGATAGTTGTGTGAGCTCCAGGTACCCCTCGTGCAGATCAGCCTTGGGCAAAGCAGATTCCTGAAAGCCTTACTGACCCTGACACAGTGCCATGGCCATATTTTCACATAAATAAACTCTTTTCAGGGAATTGTCCTCGGTAGGGATGGACTTTTCCTGGCACATGGCCTGTTAACCAGTTGTTACTCTGACCGAAGTCCATTTTTTGTAACCCTCTCACAGACACCACAACTCCACTTTCTCTTTCTGTGCCCCTCGCTGGCTTAGTGGATTCAGACGCTTCATGCACGTTCACACAGCTCTTGTCATTCAAGTGCACCAAAGCAACCGCTCCTGTCACCCTCTTCCTAAAGCAACCCACATTTGGGAATTAGGGAGGTAAAATCCTCCCTGTCAGCAACGAAAACCAAGGCCTGGGGGGTAGAGGTGGCTCTCCAGTGGCATTTACGTTTGAATGTCTGTATTTAGGAAGAGTTTTAAGCAGAAATGAAGGATTATTTTAGTAATTTAGTAGGATCAGCATGTGGCTTTCTTCTGTCAGCCAAAGCTTCAGGTGACATCAGTACCTGGGGCTCGTTCTTGGCTGTTCTTCCACGTCTGAGGGCCAGCTTTGATGGAAGCTATGCAGGACTAAATAGCCCCCAAGTTCTTTTATACAGAATTGTTATTTCCCTGGTTATTCCCTGTTGGATGCTGCTGCCTCCATGAAATTTGATGCCCCTTTTGGGCAGCTTCCTATTTCTCATGCCACTTCTGTGCCTTGTCACGATCATTTTGGATTCTGATCTTGTCCCCCAGCTCACTCCCAAGCTGATGCTGTCTGCAGGTGTAATAAGCATAATCTATGCCGTCAATGAGGTCACTAATGAAAATATTGAATAGCTCCAACCCCAGCCCCTGTGGAGCCTCACTTTGTACAGCCCCATTCTGCCCATCAACCTTTGAAAAGTGCTCTGAGTACAGTTTGGGAACTGATTTTGTATCCACACCAGCACAGGTTTAGCTGAACCACATTTCCTTAAGTACAAGATATCCTCCAGCCATCAGGAATTTCTCTACAAGTTCCTGGTGTCTACTGCTTTTGGTCCACACAATCTCTCCTTCTTTGTAGAAGTAAATTCAGTCTTCATGAGCAAAATGTAAAACTCTTCTGCTTTATGTCTTTACAGAATACAGAGAATTTGTTCCAGTTTTCCCATAAATTTAAAAGAAGGGAACTTCTTTATAATCTCCCACTTAGTTCTTCTCCTTATTCCCCTGACTTCTGTGTTTTGTCACTTTACCCATTCTTCAGCATTTCTCAGGAATAGCTATCAGTACCTCTGAGCTTTCATTGTTTAAATAATGGAGGGTGAGGGAGAAAGAACTACACAGCAGGCAAACTATTTTAAAATAGCTAAATTACCCAAATATTTTCTAAGCTTTCTTATCAAAGACTGGAGCATGGTGATGACACTCAGCTCACTCCCAAAAAGAAGTGTACACACAGGCCATCCTGAGGCCCTCTGCCGAGGCTCTCTCCGCCTTTTTGAGTTGAAGCAAATTGAAAAGCTTGTGCAAACCAGTTTCACGTGGGCTTCCCAATGAATTCATTACAGAAGCAACTTTTTTGGCTTCTGCCATTTATACCCCAGCTTGGACCTTGAATTTTCTTACTCTGTACCTTGGACCTTGCCTGCAGAGTCAGAATCTCTCACGAGCTTTGCAGTTCAAGTCTCCTATTTCCTCATGACGTTTTGTGCACCTGATCTTTTTGTTTCAGTAACTCAGGGAGGTTCATTCCACCAGGGCCAGGAAAACACTGGCCCATCCATAACTGCTCCCTTTGGAATAGCCCAGGACACTCTCCTGTGGGTTCAGTATCTTTATTCACAATCTGTCATTCCCTCAACGTTTCCCCTGAGTTTCTGGCATAAATGTTGAAGACTGGTACTAGACTTGGAATTGGATTCAGAAGTGCTTGTGCCAATCTGCAGGAAAAGGGCAAAATCAGAATTGCTCCTTCTCCCCCCTCAGCTGCTGTCAGGTGGTGGATTGACACAGTGCAGTCCTTCAGAACTGCAGCTGTTCCATCCAAGATTCAATTTGGGCCCTCTGGGTAGCAGGGAGAACTATTTCTCTGCTGTAAATCACTTAGTTCAGACAGAACCCTCAAGTTGTTTTCATGCAGAATCATACAGGGACCTAATTTTCTGTGATGGCTGCTTCAGTTATTGCATCACAAAAATTCCTCACTACGGAGCAGCAGGTTTCATTCATTCCATCACCACCTATAAATAAGGGTTGTGACTGGAATAGGTCATGAGTGTTCCTCCTGGGAAAACCACACATTGCGTTATCTGCGAGGAAAATGTGTTTTAGATTGCATTCTTCCAGCTCCATCCTGCCTGCTGCAGAGTTCATCTCTGAGCATGCTAAATGGCATCCTTAACACCTGTGCTACAGCACAGAAAGCGTGTTTGCAAGAGCTCGTGGAATAATTCAGGTTGGAAGGGACTCCTGGAGGTCACCTGGTTCACTTGGAGGAGGTATCAGTTGACACCTCAGAACTGTAACGTGCCCCAGAGATTAAATTGAGGATTTAATTTAATTCCCATTAAAATGGGAATCTGCTTAAGGGCCAGAACTCTTTGGGCACGGCAAGGAAATCAGTGAGAGTTTCCAGTAAAAACTCATGGGTGCTCACTCTGTGAGGGGAAAAACCCCTCTGTTTAGAGACTTTTCACACTGAAATTCCCAAATCCCCAATTATTCATTATTTTTCACAATTTTGAAAATCTGCTTGCATGCTCTAAGAAGTGATCCTGGAAATGTTTCAGTTGAGTCTTGATGTCAGCTGTCTGTGAGGGAAGATGCTGCTGGCTCTAATTTGTGTGGACAAAACACAGGAAAAGATGAATTAAATGTGTTTTCTTTCTCTGACTTATCCTGTGGGTTTGGAGCTTTACTTTTGAGCTTTGACTTCTGTGCATGGCAGTCCACCTGACCATGGAAAAGTGGGATCAGTGTTGGAGGGACCTTTTTCCAACTTTTCCAAGGCTGTTCTGTGAGAGCAGGATTGGCAGAGGAATTAACTTCTTGTGAGCTCTGAGCAACAAAATCCCTTCTTCCCACAGGTTCTCCTGCAAACCAAGCAAAGAGCCAACACTTTGGGGAACCTGGAAAAGGGAGCTGCACCTCTATGGATCCGTGGGTGCCACAGACACCGCCCATCTGCGTGTGCAGCTGCTGATTTCTAAGCCAGCTCTCAGGTAGGACCCCTTGTGATGGAATATTTGGGAAATAAATAAAAAGCATCCAGGAAAATGGAGTTACACAGAGGGAAAAGCATTTGTCACCCTTGACTTCCAGCTGCACCACAGCTCTGGTTATTATTGTTTTAAATTGTGTGTCTCTATGTAGTGGTCAGCCCAGGAGAAAAAAATAACACGTTACCTTATATTAAACAATCACACTGGCAGATCTTGGTTATCCCTTATCATTACCCTTATGTTTATAATACAAAATACAAGCTGATGTTCTCACATCCCATCTTTGAGGACCTGTCTGTCTTCTTTCTGCTACTCTGAGAAAAACTCCAGCAGTTGGCCTGAAATAATCCCGTGGGTTAATCTGCTGTTTCCATCTGGAAAAGGGCAAAATGATTCCCTGAAGGAGAAATCCTTATGATGCTCATTGGAAAGGAGCGGAAGGAGACAGACCATTCAGAATTTTAACCACTCTCGAGTTTGCAAGGTGGAGAATGGAGTTGGGTCTCATTGTCCTGTTTTGCAGCTGCTTCTATCCCATTAAGTTTAAGCAAATGTAAAAATCGAAGCTGTAATCTGTATTTTAATACTGATATAGTCCCTGCCATTTTGACTTTGCCAATCAGCCAGAGTGTTTCAGCAGCTATCAGAAGGACAATTCTCACATGGCTTGGTCACAGAATTAAGCATGGTAGAGGGCTATTCACTCACTTCCGGAATATCAGGATATGTCAGTAAAGGGTGTGGTCTTAAACCAGAATGACTCATCTGGTGCAGTGAAGTTGGTGCTTCTGGATTTTATGGAAAATGCATTTTAAAAAATAATAGTTATGACAGTATTCTGCACATTGTATTACCCAGCTGAGGATGCTGGTGGAGCTCAGATTCAGATAGGAGCACTCAAACATCAGGTGAAGTGTGGGATAAGGTTTGTGTGAGCACTCAAAATGATCAGCAGGGGATGAACTTCTCTAACAGCAAAATTCCATTGTGGATATCCTGGACTCTGAGGGGTTCGCTCTGCTGGTGTTTTAATAATAAAGGGGTTGGTGCTGTAATATAAACTCTGGAAGAGTTTGTGCGCCTGTTATGGGAATGCCCACGATGTCAGAGTTATGGGAGATGCATCAGCCCCAGGCTGGAGTTCATACAGAATATTGCTGTGCCGTGGGATCCCTTCATCTGTGTTCTGGATGGGCTGGCAACGACTCCCCAAATGCCTGCAGCCGGTTTAGAGAGGATCCTAAGAGCACTTTAATAGCCCAAGCCATTACTGGGGAAGTGGAAATCAATGTGCCCATTCCAAGGAGGAGGAGCGGGTCTGAATGGGCTTGGTCTTATGGGAAAAGGACTTCAGACAAATTCTGTGTGTGTGAGGCACATCCTACGAGTGTGGTGCCATTCTACAGTGGGGTCTGCTGCCTTCCCTTTTACTGGAGGGAAAGGTGAATTTACTTCATCCTGGTTAGGTTTGAGCTGAGCCTGAGCTGGGCTGTGTGCACAAGGCAAGAGGAGGGATGGGGGGGTGATGCTGCACCCCTCATTTCACCCCTCTGTGGTGCTGCACCAGCTCCCCCTTCCACCCCTTCCCCTCAGCCCATCACCCCCAGCAATCTCCTCCCCATTTTAGCAGGGATGGATGGATGGATGGATCCATCAGGCACTTTTGGTGCACTGGATGCCAACAGACCCCAAAAATACGAGTTGAGGTCGTGGGCTGTGCCTACTTCTAGGGCAGAGTTTTCTCACCCCTGATTTATACACAGCAACCTTGTGACAGCCACTTTAGTCCAAGGGGATGTAAATCTTTGGATTTGTGCTCATCTGGAGAAGTTTCTGCACTCTGAATACCATGGATTTTTAGGGATTACTGGTGGGGCCCAGTTCTGGATGTGATCCTCTATCTTCACTCCTCTCCAGCTATCCAGAGATAATCAGATATTAGAGAAGGTTGGAAATTTGTCTCCCATTAATAATTTAAAAAAAAAAGTGATAAAAGACTCTGATCTTGCCAGTGTCATAAGTAATGTCACTTAGTAAAGTGACTGGCACTAGCTGTAGGCTCAGATATGCCAATTATAATTAAAGCCATTATTTTCAAATACAGTTCAGTTTATTCCTGGGGAAAAGTAAAGAGAATTTTAGAGTGACAAATCTCTCTGGAAAATGCAAACTTGACAAAAAGGCTGTGCTTTTAGACTACCTGCAATAATTTGGCTTCAGGTTGGAAATGAATATTATGTTAAAACATATTCTTTAAAATGAGCGTTGACCAACCTCACATTCTGTACAACACCCAAATATGTCGTGTCTGTCAGAATCTGGAGGAAGCTTCTGATGAGTTACAAAGCAGAAATGACATTTAGTTCTTAGATCAACAGCTCTCAACCACCTCTAGTGTGGTTTTCAGAAAGGTTCTGAACCACCACCCATTACAAATCTGATGCCCATTCACAGATCGAAAGATCACCAAATTGCCACTTACCTTTGAGAATTAAAACCAAAGATTTGGTGGTCTTTTCCAGGTAATTGTGGTCTGTTAATGGAGAATTATTGATAAACCTGAGGTTTGATTCTTTCCTTCCTCATGCACAGGGAACGCTGTGTTTTGTAAAGCTGTGTAACCCCTGACACACCACCGACGCTTGAGGCGTTTTATGCCTAAACCAAAGGGGATTCTTAGGAGGTACAAAACCCACCACAGCTCCCTGAGCAGCCACTCATTCCATGGAAAGGACAAGACCCCACGAGGAGAGGAAAGGAAGGGACATTGGGGATGTCCCAAATGCCCCCAAACCCAACCCAGGGCACACCCCAGAGGATGCAGCAGGTCGGGTGCAGCTCCTCAGCCTGGGGCTGAGGGTTGGGGGCAGGTGATGAACAGAAACGTTGTCACTGACCTTTGTCTGTGCCAGTCCTGCTCTGATCCATGGGGATTCCTCTCCTCCTGGCCTTGCTGTGGCTCCATGGGCACAGGGCAGCATTTGAGCCCCAGCAGTGGCTCCCCTGCCCAGGTGCTGCTGCTCCCCAGGGTTGAGCGGATCCCGACTGCTGTGCACTGAGCTGAGGGCTGAGGTGGACACCAGGCACTGATAAAATTCCTGCTTGCACTGCAGGTGACTGGGATCTAGGCAAGAAAAGTTGCTGTAGCTGAATTTTTTTCATTCTTGTCTACTGCACTGGGCAGCTATTTTGTTATTATTGGCAGACTTAAAACCTTGGCTTTGTTTTCTGCCCTGTAATCTCATGGTGCTGTCCCTCCTGTTACCAAACCCTCTGTTCAAAAGTGCTTCCATTTGATATGATTAATAGCTCGTGGGAGCGATCTCTATTAAGGACTCAAAGCTCAATTTCAAATATTTTTGTGGTGCTTCTGGTGGGCCTTGCTGGGATAAATTAAGCCTATTTTTCCCCTGATTGCTTCGTTGGATCTCTTTGTAACTTCACCTTGTATTCCTTTCTGTTCAATACTTTTCAAAGTACTGAGAGTTTAAAGAGGTACAATAAATCCCAGATCAGTTTTTAATGACCATGGTAAGCCTGCTTGTAATATGTCAGTAAGCTGAGCCTAAAAGCCAATGGGGAATAGGCCATTTCTGCCTTAGTAATTGCCTCCACAGAAAGATTTATAATGTCATTATCTGAATCTACAAGAAATAACTCATAGAGCTGAAATACCCTAAAAAAATATTACAATTCTCTTAAAATCTAGTCATTCATAAATGCTAAATCATAAAACTTTTTTCAAGATGGTTTATGTTAAAAATAAAACACGGTCAAAATACAAATGTACTTTTTTGCTAATCAGATCCCTGGTTCTTTATGGATCTGTTTTCTGAGCTGGAGTTTGGGCAAGGGAATGGTGCAGAGCTCAGCCCTGCTGCAAACAGACGAGTGCTGAGCAGCCACAGAGAGGACGAGCCCTCCCAGCCATTTTTCTTTATTTGTGTGCGATTCCAGGGGGGAAGAGGGTTAGTTAGCACCGCAATAAAATTAATTTTAGCAATAAAAATCAGTCCCCCCTTCTCCTTCCACCATTTTCCCGTGGAAAGCCCCACTAAATGTCCTGATGGATGTACTGCAGTGCTGGTGAAGCTGTTGCAGGCAGCTTCCCTTGCCCTCAGCATTCCCCAATCAGAAGATATCATTCATTTCTTTCAAAAAGCAGGAAATGTACTCTTCAATTTGTCTGGTGTTTAATAAAGTGCTAGAATTACCATAGCTACCCTCATCTGCTGCTGCTTTAATACACTGGGAGATTTATACTAATTTCAAGCAGACTGTATTCCTCAGTGCAGCAAGCCTGTACGCTTAAAAGGGCACTGGCAGGGGGCTTTTTTCTTTTTTTAATCATGAGCTCCTATAAGTAAGGACCTGATTTCTATTTCCCTGATGATTTTGAATCCGTTTACTTTTTTTTTTCTGGGCTGTTTGTCCATAGTGTCTGGTTTTGCCACGGCTTTTTCTTTTTCAATTATCTTTCACCCATTGTTTAGATAAATATTATACCCTGACATCTCTGGAGATGAGTTGTAATGCAGTTGCTTCAACTCAGTCGAGTGGTTCCTAAAATCAGTGAGAGGTTTCTAGTCTGATACAGTCTGATTCTTCCCTGAAGTTCAAATTAAACTTTTCCAGGGTCTAATATCTGCTCTTAGACTGTAAATTATAGAGGCTAACACCCTTTTAAAGTGTGGCAGTTCTGTTATTAACTTGAATAGGCCCAGGATTTCATTCCATGTCCCATATACTTCAGAGCACAGACATATCCATAAGTAATAAATTATTACTCATTTCTGGTGAGCATTATAAACTTTCAGGTTCTTTGCCTCAAAGAAATGAGCTTCCTGAAACAGAAATTATTTCCCAGTCTGAGCACTCTCATCTTCATAAAGTCTCCTGAATCTAGGGTCTGGGAAAACAATACTGATCAATTTATTTCCTGAGTTTAAAAATTATTTATCAGCAAACAATTGTGTGCTTCTGCCTCTGGGTGTGCGCATCCAATTCTTATTGATATCAGTGGGAATATTCCTTCGCACAGAGATCCCAACTCCTTGTAACACACCCATCATTTGTGAGCCTCTGCTGAGCACCTCTTTAGCTTTACTTTTCAAAGTTTCCCTCATTTCTGGGGCAGTGTGGTGGGTGCTTTTCAGCTCTGACCTCCCTGAAGGGGTCAGTGGCAACCAAATGAAACTGGAATTTTGTGTGCTCTGTGTTAAGTTGATGTGTTTAGGAAAGGAAAAAAAAATCAGGTTTTCTCTGAAAGCCTCTTTTCCTTAAGAAACGCTGCACGCTGAGTACAGGCAGATTTCTAATTTGAAGTAAACTTGATTCATTGTTGATCATTAGCTTTTAAAGCTAACCTGGATTGAGATCAGGGTATAGTGACTAAAATAAAAATCCTTGCACTGAATCTGAAAGCCCGTGGATAAACCTGCAAGGTGACAGCCTGGACTGAGCTGTCTGGGGCCATGTCCTGAAACCAGGGGGCTGCAAATTCACTTTCATCAGGATTGTTGATAATAGGATTGTAGCAGGGAGAACCTCACCACAATGAAGGATGAAAGAATATAAAAATATCCTTTTGCTCCCTGTGTTGGAAACTCATCCTGTAAGAACCAGGGTGCAATAATGACTGGAGCTGCGTTAGGATTAGGCTCTGGTGATTCACTTGGTGCCATGCTAACTCACTATTGTATGGAGCAAATGTTTCCTGACAGGCTAACTAGGAGTGAGGGAAGGATAAAGGGCTCTGGTGACATGCTGAACGTTGCAATTGTTATTGCCAGCCTGGGGATGGGGTTTACCTTTGGCAGTGTCAGAGGTGACCGTTCCCAGAGCCCAGAAGGGGGAAGAGGAGCTGCTGGGGTCTGGGTGCTCCTGGGGCTGCTCTTCCCCTGTGAATTCCCAGGGAAGCTGCTAAAAGTGTGGAAATGTAACACGTGGGGACTCTTCCCTGTGCAGAAGTTGTGGGAGGGAAGAGTTTTGGTGCTTATTCTCCCTCCTGTCATGAAAATCATTCCTCAGCTTTCTCATTCGTACTTTCCATAAGGCATGTTTTTCCCTGAGATCTTTCAGAAATGATTAGCAACTGTCACAGTGATGATGTTTGCAGCTGTATAGATGAAGTCTCCTGGGATCTGATCCATTAGCAAGTCTGGATCCAAAGCATCTCCTGGAGCTGGACTGCTGACTCCAAGCAGGGTGCCAGGGGAGCAGTGCTCATTTCAGCGAGCGCAGGCTGCTGCCTGCCAGCTCATTGCTCCTGCAGCAACAGGAGGGTTTGGACATGTGCAGGAGACAGCTCCCTGAAATCAAACTGCTTTTCCTTCCCACATGACGCTCTGTGTGATTCCCAGCCAGCCAGCACAGGACAGGCTCTGTCTCATGTAGCACTCAGAGTTCTCTTTGCTGACACCCCCTTTTGATCCCAGGCAGGGACAGCTGCAGCCCCAGTCCTGGATTACAAGGCTCTGATGGTAAAGGCTGTTCTTCACCACTGAGAAAAAGCTGTGACTCCTTCAGGAAGTGCCCTGTTATTGGTTTTTCCCCACTGCTTCAAAGAGAATGACAAGTTCACAGAGCGTCAGCGCTCAGGGTGCCTGTGCAAGAAGGCAGTGCACATTTCAGATCTGAGGGATGCTTTCAGGGCATTTCAGGAAACCTTTTAAATTTATTTTTCCAGAAAGAAAAGGTGTTGAATTAAGCAAATTGCATCACTGTTAGTGTTGGGAAGGAATGCCTTGGTCTGTACAAGTGGAGTAATTAGTTATGGGTGAGAAATCTTATCATGAGACATCTTGAGACATGGAAAAAGGACCCAAATAACTCATAAACACACAGCTAATTCATTTTGTGCTTCCCTGAAGAGGAAGGTAAATGTGTAAAGTTAAGTTGCTTGTTGGAGACATTTAAAGTAGGAAAGAGCTGGAGAGACAGCCCAGGAAGGGCAGACAAAGTGCATGACTTAAAATTCCTGTGCTATGATGGCTCCTACACATTTAACAGAGCTTTGTTCTGCTTTCCTTTTGCTGTATCATACAAATAGAAAATGTGCAAAAATTTTAGGTGAACAATGTAAGGTTAAATCACCTTTGAATTTTTTTAGAAACCACAACTGTGTTCGGGGCAGTTCAAGGCCCTTATCTCTGTCTGGCCTTCTGCAACTTTCCACTCTCAAAACCCACTGCACCAAGAGTTTGGATAAATTACTCTGGTACTGGCCCATGTGTAATGTATTCTAGTGAAATATAAGTGTACAGGTCAAAAGAGAAATATTTAATGGGGTGTTTACCAGTTGGTGATGGGAATGGAGAGCTCAGAATACACCAAGACAGAGCAGTCAGTGAATCTGTCACAGACATAAATCAGCCACACTCCCTCTGCATTTCTAATTGTCTCCCTAAAAAGGTTTTAGTCAACCCCTTAAAATGATGATCACACAAATGCATTTTTATACCGCCTGTTTGCTTTTAGTTATGCAAATTTGTTCAAGAGAAACGATGTACTCAAAACGCTCTAAAATTTTTAAACCCTACAGATGTCTGTAGTGTGAGAGAATGCTCTGAAAAAATTAATACTCTTTATCCAGATGGGGGAAATGCTCTGATTTGGGGCTTAAAGCTGCTTCTGGAACCAAGTAAAACAGGGCAGGAACAGGGGTTGGGGAGAGTATTATTGTGTGGGTTTATGGCATTCTTCAGGCATCCCATTTCAACAGCAGCTTGCTACAGTACTGGCGAAAGCTAGACATGAAAGCAGCCTCCAGTCAGATGCTTTTCCGTACCATTATTAAATTAATTTATTAAATATGGTAATTGAAATGAACTTTCCAGAGTGCACAGGCCACTTTTTAAAAAGCCAATTAACCCTCTAAAGAACCTGGGTTTAGCAACAGTGGCCAGAGCAGCTTTGGAAAATCCAGTTCTTGGTTCTGGGGTTAAATGTTGTTCTTGAGTGTTTGGGTGTTCCCACCCTGGGGTGGTGATCCTGGCGTGGCCTCAGCCCACAGAACATCCCTGTGCTTGAAGAGACGAGGCTGGTGAGTGTCTGTCACTGCCAGGACACATCTCTGGGAAGAAATCTTGTTAGGCTTGGAGACTCTGAGCTCAGGCATGAAGCTTTCAGTCAGGAGCCTGTGTGTTTGACCTCCACACTTGTCTCTCAGAGCTGTCACCGCCGCAGAGCCACAGGAATTAAACAGAGTGCAGCTCCTGCTGTGCCTGCTGCAGGTGGGGCAGGACACATCCCTGTGCCAACCCCTGTGCCAATCCCTGTGCCACATCCCTGTGCCACATCCCTGCCCACCAGCAGCATGGGAATGTGATTTCTGCAGTGGTCTGAGCTTGTCAGACCCCTCTGCTTGGTTGTGATTGCACTAAAAGCTGAGCTTAGCAGCATTTCTGGAGGCTTGTGTTCCTTTGGCTGGGCTGAGCCCACGCTCTGGTTTGGAAAGGCCTTCAGCATCCCTGGCATCTTCCACAAGCACTAAATTAACACTCAAACACTGATGGAGGGTGTAAAAATCAGAACTCTGCATATGACACAGTGATTTTATAGAGTTCTGCATGGCCCTAAATCCCCCCAGAGCTGCTGCTGGTGTCGGTGGGCACTGCTCAGCCATCATCTGTCAGGCCATTGGAATTCAGAGCCAGAGCCCTCAGCCTTTGGAAAACAGCCTGCACCGGCTGATTTACAGCGCTGGAGAGCTGATTAAAAATGTCACTCGTTAAAAAGGTATCTTTTATTATAATTGCTAAATATTTTTTGGTGTGGTTAGTGGGATTCACCTTTAAAGTGATGGATGTGAGCTGGCTCTCCTCCCGAGCTGTCGAGTCCTTGGCTCTGAGATTTGTACCCCGGTGGCAGAGGCGTTGCAGTGCTCTGCATTTTCACGTGCTCCGTCTCCCCAAACAGAGGAATAGCAGCACCACATTCTTCTGGATGGGATAGGATTTGGAACCCTGCCTTTAGGTCCCAAGGACCACTTTCCTCTTTAAACGAAGAGAAACAACTAACTCCTCGCTTTCCCTCTCACAACATTTGCAACTGAACCTCTCTGTCATTAAATACTCCAGGGCTCCTGTGCAAAAAGCATTACCTCCAGCCAGCTGAGAGCTGTAGGATTGAGCTTTCCAAACGCTGTGAAGCCGGATTGCCAAACAACACAAGGGAAATGTGGGTGTGGCAGCGCTGTTTGCTGGGGGCAGGCAGGAAGGGAACAGCAGGAATTAAAATAAACTGATTGAGGGGGCCAAAAATGGGCCCTGCACCATCGGTGCAGTGATGTGCTGGTTGTGCTGCATGGGATGGAGATGGGGTAGGACGGGATAGGCAGGAGGGATCAGAAGCCAGGAAAACACGGAGAGCAGTTCCTGACCTGTTAGAGACGTGCCAGAGGAACCTCGTGGCTCTGCTTGGCGAGGCAGGGCTGAGCTCTGGGGGCAATCCCAAGGAGAAGGGGACCAGCCTGGCTGATAGGATGGAAACTGCATTTCTAAGCAGGATCCATGTCAGGACAGATCCCTAAAGAGGCCACTTCCCAGCCCAGCTGGCATTTATACCTCAACTCTGGGCTCCGCCGTCAGCCCTCCAGTATCACCCTCAGAATAAGACCCTGCTTTTCTAGCAGAACAAAAGAACCATTAATGACACCAATTAACCAGTGTAATTCTCATTTACACCTCTTTATTACCTTCCACACACAGTATGTGATACATTATACATCCCATTAATTGTTAACATACACGCAAGTCAAGATCTTTTATTATCCTGGGTCATCTATCATTGATACAGAGATATAGATATTTTATAGCTGAGCCAACGAACACTGGTGTAGAGCAGAATCTATAACCATTCCCACAGCAAATCTGATTGTGTTATTAAGCCCTTTAGAAGTGCTTAATATGTAATTTGGCCTCCTCCCAGACGGCCCTTTAGAGAGGGGAACAAAAAAAGTGGCATTTGGGGTAGATTGTAATAATTTTGTAGGATTTTTTTCTAAAAAATTGAAATTATTGTTACCATTTTAAAGGCAGAGGTGTCGAGCTGTAAATTCCAGTGATTTAACGAGCGTAATTGTTTCCTTTTAATTAACGGAAAACAGAACAATTAACGAAGGGGCAGCATTGAAGGGGAATCTAAGTGGGAATTATTTTTTAAAGTGCAAACAATTTTTGCATTTTCAAAGTACACAAAAACCTAAATGATAATGCAATAGATGAAGCATCCTTTGTTTATTCCCTGCACAACTCCAGTTACCAGTGGGCTGCATACTGCCCACAACTATTGATATTTAAAACTGTGAAGCTTGCTTTAGGTACCCAGTTCAAGTGGCTATTCCTGCACATTCTGATCTTAAATTCCAACTGCTTCTTCCTCTCTTCCTGCTCTATAAGAGACCTCCACAGCCTCTAGGACATTTATTTCCCCTCTGGAGGGAACAAGACAAGGTTTTGTTTCTGTTTTGCGGCTTTGACCTGGGATTTGATTCCTGGTTTCTCTGAACCCTTCCAGCCTTGCCTGCAGCATTCCCTGTCCCGGGGCTTGCAGCCCTCGTGGCCGCAGCTCGGCAGGGCTGGCCAGGATTCCCAGGCAGGGCTGGCTGCTCCCACTCTCCCATGGAGTGCAGCACAGGGGCACTCACGCAGGAGGAGCTTTGGGAGCAGCTCCAAGCAGCATCACCCCTCAGCTGAGCTGGAGACCAGCAGGGTGAGGGATTTTCTCCTGCTTTGGTGCTGGGAGCACCAATTGCCAGCACCCTGCCCAGACAGGAGCGGGCCAAGGCACCCAGCAGAACAAATGTCGAGGTCTGAGGTTGTATCTGCAATCAAGGCAGCGTTGCCACCTACCCAAAACAATCAGGGGTATTCCAGCAATGCCTGTGATAAAGAGCTTGAACCTGAGGGAGTTCAGCCAGGGAATGGCACAGGCAGTGCTGGAGCTGGGCATGACTGGAGCCAGAACCTCGTGCTGGAGGTGGGTCCCTGTGTGTGATCTGCCGGGGGTTAGAGGGAATCAGGGATCTTGTCTGGAGCCCCAGCAGGATGGAGCAGGTGGGAAGTGGTCACAGCGCCAAGCCTGACAGCTCCAGGAGTGTTTGGACGATGCTCTCAGGCGCAGGGTGTGATTTGGGGGATGATGATGATGAGGAGCCATGTGGTGACAGACAGGAGAGCCAGAGACCTCCATCTCCTCTCTGGGCAGCTCCAGCTCCTGGGCAAAGCTCCTCAGCTCCCAGCAGAGCTGTAAAATCTCTCTGCCCGCTCCATTCTTTGCTTGCTCACTCTTACACAAGTTTACTGCATAATAATATATAAAGAAAAGCATCTGTGCATCTGCTCTGCTGACTCGTACTTCCAGTACTGAATTTCTGCTCTAGGCATAATTCACAGGATCTGAAGGACCTGAGAAATGCTGCAGTCCATGGTGCTGCTGGAAATCTCTTCCCATTCCTCCCCCTGTCCTGGGGAGCAGCCCCATGTCCACCTCGGGTGGGATCTGAGCCTGCTGGGCCCCAGGAATTTGCTCCACCCCATTCTAAATCCAGCTTCCATTAGCTATATTCCTTAATTAGAGCAAATGAATACTAATTATTCATGGCTAGTGTTTTATCAAAATGAATGGCAGCAGCAGTTGGAGACTTTGCCCATTAGACTTTTATCTGTTACACACCAAGTGCTGATTTATTCACTTGGTGTGGGCTCTTCTGGAGTGCATTTCGGGTGGAAGTGATTTGAGGCTAATGCAGTGTCAGTAAACAATTAAATACCATTGCCTGAGCTGCTGCTGACCCTAAATAGGAGCACAGTGTTCGAGGGAGAAGGCTCGTGTGAGCAGAGCCCCTATAATAAATGTGTGCTAAGCCATATTTAGGCTCACAGAGGGTTGCTATGTGAATAACTGCCCAAAATTTGACAGTTTTCATTGTCTTCCGTTTCTATGACTGTTTTTTTTTTGCTAGCCAACACTTAAAATTTAATTAATTGACCAAAAAAAGAGAAATTTTCTATAATGATATGGGTTATAAGAGATTTTCCTCAAATTTTGATGCTTTTTCTAGTAATATCTTGTGCCACATTTGGGCTTTTTAGGTGACTCCTTAGACCTTTATCGGTAAATTCTTGATAATTTTGTAATCTCCAGTTAAAGAAAGAAAAAGCTAAGCTGTATGTGAGTTTTTCCAGTAATCCTGGTTCTATACAAGGAAATAGGAGAGCCTTGGAGTGGTTTGTGTGAGTTAACACTGGGGAGCAGACCTCTCCTGTTGAAATCACAGCTGAGTATTCTGTGCCCACAAGGCAGCCTGCCCTGCTGAAAACTTAAAAATCCCTTTCAATTTTTTCAAGGAAGCGTTTAGCACTTTACAAAAATCAAATTTCTTTTTGTGGTGTCACTTTTAGAAGGGATGTTAAGGTTCTAAGACACAAGAATATTCCTAGGGAGACTTTTAGAAATACCTGAATTGGTAAGATGATTAACCATCAGATTTTTAGCAGACTAATGATTTCATTTTTTTAAAAAATGAAAAAAAACCCAAAAGGAAACAGCAGCCTGATGGCACATAAATTTAGATTTCATTCCCATTTGCTGAAAGGTTGTTCAGACTGCTTTAAAGTGATTTTTGTACAGCTGGTGGGCTCTGCTTTTATTTCTCTTTGTGCAGTCCATCCTGGTGTCTTTTCTTTACTGAATTATCCCATAAGGTTTGGTCTAACTTGCTTAAATTTAGCTCCCTTCTATCATTAACCATATCCAATCTTTTAATTATTCCACATCTCACTCTTTTTTTTCCCCCCCCCAATTTAAAATTCGGGGCATTTATTGTCATGAATGAAAAGACAATGAGACCAAACCATAGTTTACTGATAAATGTAGCCAAAATAAAAAGCTTGAACTTCCAGATTAAATTATTCATTCCAGTTTCTTGCTTGGCTCCATCTCCAGCAAGTTCAGGCACAGCAGCAGCTCGGCGAGGCTGTTCCCAGAAGGACTGACTGCAGGAGTGAGGCAGTTCCCAGAAGAACTGGGCACAGCAGGAACATCCTTTTATTCCCACTTAGTTGCTTTTAATCATTTCTGAATTTTAGGGATGGGGGTTATGAGGATCAAGCAGTAAATCCTTGCTGAGCCGAGAATACCAGGACTTGCTCTGTCCTAAGCAGGCACTTGCTGCATTCCTGGGAGGAGCCTGGGGTGACCAGAAGCTCCTCCTGCCCCTCTCTCCATCTCTGGAGCAGGGGAGGCTTCAAACTCCCTCAGTGGAAGCTGTGAGAGAGGCTGAGTTTATGGGTTTTGCTGGCAGAGCCCTAATAATGCATTTTAATAACAAAATACGAGGTGGGCAGTGATGCTCTGGCTCTCCTGAGCCAGGCAGGCTCTGTGGCTGTGCCAGCTCAGAGACACAGAAACCTGGGGTTCTCCAAATTTTCAGATAAAATCCATCATTCTTGCTTTTCCACTATTGTTATTTTTTTCTTCTCAGCAATCCACAGATTTCTGATTGATCAGAAAGAGAGCTGCCCCCTTCAAACTAAAGCAGTAAATCTTGAATTGTTGTTACATTAGTACGTACCACATCTATCAGCAGCATTTTTATTCCCACATATCTGTGATATCAGCCCAAGCCACACCCAGCAGCGTTTTTTTGAAGCTGCTTCTGCCCACTGGTACTCCTGGGGAGTCAGGTTTAGCTCCTTTCAAAACGTGTAACAGCTCTGCAAGGAGGGGAGTGGGTTGGGAATGTGTCATTGGAGACTTGGATAAAAAACCCTAATGGGGAAGTCGTGTGTGAGCCAACGTGAAGGAACTGGAGAGGCAATATGAGCAAAGATCAGCAGAGCTCCTCGGGTTGCCCAGAAGTACTAAAGTGTTTCATTTGTGAAATCCCCAAAGTCTGCCAATATTTGAAAGCTTGGCATGGTGCAGGAGGGGCTCCTGCTAAGGCAGGGCTGGCACAGATGGGAGCCCAGGAACTGAGAGCGGGGTTTTGTCTCCATCTGATGAATCTCAAGGCTCTGCTTTTGCAGGTGGGTTCCAAAAGAAGAGAGCAGGTGGCATTTTTAAGGACTTCAAAGCAAACCTGCAATTTTAGTGAAGAAAGGTGATAAAACTCCAGAAGGGGGCCTGGGTTTGCAGCAACTTTAAGCCAAGTTTTTTGTCCTGTTCATCCTGTGGAAGATGTTTTTTTTTAAATAGATAAAATCCCTCTGGTCCCTCTGGATGCTGAGATTCACAGGATGTTGTCAGTGGAAGGAAACTTCTGGTGTATTCTGGAATATCCAACCCACTGGAAACGGGGTGGGAAACAGGGAACTGGGCCAGCTCTCAATGAGTTAAATTAGAAATTTCAGGGAGAAATGTAGGTTGAAAATGAACCTGTCAAGCTGAGAAACAGCGTGATGATTGTTTGGCAACAAAGCAAACACATGGATCCAGCATCAGCACTGCCACTGTCCTGGAAAGAAAGGCTTTTTTCTTGTTTTCCAATCAACTGATTGCAGGGTTTGGTGGCTGGAACCCAAATTTTTCGGACTATTTTGTGTAGAGGTGAGTTCTTCGACGTGAGAGAACCCCTGAAGTCTAATAGAAACCTTTTAAGTAAATCTTACAAAGCTCTAATCTCTCAAAAGCTCCCATGTTCTTCTCCTCTGTTCTTATTCAATTTTTAATAAGAACAATTCCATGCAGCTCTAAAGCATGGCTCAATTAAGAAATATTCCTACCAGGCATCTTTGAAATCTGGGGAGGCTTTTCCTTTTTCCTTTTTTGCTTTCTTTTTTTTGATTTACCCCTACAAATCTCAGTTTTGGTTGGCTGGAGTTGAGAGAAGGAGTTTCTCTTTAATTGCGAGCTCCACTTCCCACTGTTATTTACAAGTAGACCAAATAACTTTCAAAGTCTTGTGTTTTATGCTTCAAGGAGACCGTCAAACACATTAGTGCTGTATTCTGAAGTTACAAAAAGGATCTTTGATCTAATTCCCCAGACATTATCTGTCCAAAAAGTATCTCTAGGTCATGAGATGTAATTAAAAAAAACCCCAAGTCTGAATCAAAATTTCAAGCCCAGGTATTTTATAGTAATCAAACCTTAACTGCTTTACGATTCACTTTTATTTTTATAGTGTGTGGCACTCTTCTTGCTGCTCTGGTTAAGCTTGGATCAGCATTTCCATTACAAAATGCTGCTTTCAGGGGTTTAGAACTTAGCTGCAAAAAATTTCCTCGGAGTTTAGGATGGCATTATGACCTGAGTGGAAAATCATGTTTGTAGAAAATACGTGGCTGCCAATATGCGTAAAATTTTTGGAATCTTATTTTGGGCTTTTGGAGCAGATTGCAATGGTCGTGTCTCATCAGAACATGCATTGTTAATGATGAGGGAAATAAACTGTGCCTGGAGCCATCTCACAGTGGCTGGTGGCAGCTTTCATTTTCTGGTCCAGCGTTTGCTGAAGTCACCCTGACTCCTCACAGCTGGGACAGAACCAGAGCTCAGACAGACCCTCGGCTCTTCAGGGCCTTTTCCCGTCCCCCACATCCGGAGGTGTTGGAGCAGATCTCACTTTGGGAGGTTAGCTCCTCCTCGGGGGCCCATCACTCGGAGTGCTGGCTGTGACTGAGTGGCAGAATTCAGTGTCAGGGACTGAGTGCTGCCCCTCAGAACCGGGGCTGTCCCCTCCTGCCCACGTTCGATGAGCTGGCCTGGGCTCTTTGTTTGGGAGCAGCTGAGGGTCTCCATGGTTGTGTCAGGGCTGATTTGAGGTCTGTAAAATGCCTTGCTGTGTTATCCAGAGCCCGAGACAGGTAAAAGAACACCTGGATTTACCTGTTGCAGAGCAGGTCTGCTCCAACAAAAGGGAGCAATATTCTCTTTACAGTTTGCTAGAAGGGATTCCCTTAGAAGGCAGTGGCTAACTGGAATTTTTCAGGGGAGGGAACGTCTGGATGGCATTTTCTAACCCAAACTCCACTAAATTCAATCTCTGGTTTGTGGTGTTGGGGGTGTCTTTGACTTTTCAGCAGACTGAGATGGGCTGTGGCCTTTGTTACTGCCACACTACTTTTTGCTCAGTCCTTTGGTTGTGTTTCTTCTCTCTATCATTTTCTCATGCTTTTCTTTTCTTTTTTTTTGGAAAAGGAAACTTGAAGGTAAATGGCAAAATGCCATGAACCATGGAGATTTAATTTTCTGCATTCCATTTGATTGTGCACTTGTATCTTAATGAGAAGCAGCTCCAGGAGTTGTCTTCCCAGTCGCCCAGCTCTGCGATACTTTGCCAAGCTGGGCTTTTGGGATCAGACCTTCCCTTTCGTGCAAAACTCCTGCAGACAATGGCCAGCTGCTGCCAGGTGTGGCCACCTCTAACTCACAAATAAGAGCATCATTTCTCTGTCAGACTCATTTAGGCATCGTTAAGGAAAGATAACGAAAGCTACCAAAAATGGGATGTCTGAGTGGGAAGAGTTCCTGAGCCACTGGTGCTGATAGTTTGGGTACCCCATCCTCACCCTTCAGTGTGCCCCAAGAGCATCTCCCGGCTGGAAAAGGAAAGGCACAAAGAGCTGGAGCGGGATAAAATGCCAAAAAGGGAGGAATTAGGGGAACTAATCGAGGAAAAGGTTGTGATTCAGTCAGCCAAGTGTCTTAGGGGTTTGTCTCTGCAGCTCCTTGTTCCTGTACGATTTTACCAGAGGAATCTTCAGAGTTTGGAGGTTTTGGGGGATTCTGGTTCTGGTGGTGCCCTGTCCCTGCCCTCCTGGGCTATGCACCTGCAGTGACCAGCACTGGGCATCTCTGGAGACACCCCTGACCCGTGCTGGGTGGCTCAGCGCATGGAGAGATCAGATCCCGGGGATGCTGGGGGGTGTGGAACTGCTGGGCAGGAGCCACGTGCTGGCTTGGTTATTTCTAGACGGGCTTGGGGTTTGTCTTTTGTTTTTCACAGTCAAATTGATTTACCCCAACAGAGAATTCACTCTCTGGGGACACAGGAAAAGCTGGTGTGGGACAGGCCATGGGACTGCAAAACTCTTGGTTGTTAAGGATTAATTCCAAAGCATTTTTCTTCCTAAAAATGGGGAAAACTCATCAAATTGACAAAACTGCTTTTAACTAGGACAGGGAACTGAACCCAGGCCATCAGATCTGCTCTGGCAAGTCCAGAAAGGGCGGAGTCTGTCACGGAGTGGGGAGAAATCACAAAATGACATTTCTCCTGGAAAGTTCACAGAAAATAGCCAGGCTTTTTTTTTTTTTTTCTTTTTTCTTCTCCTCACCAGGGATTTAGGTACTCTAGGTATAGGTACAGCTTGTTGGTTTAATATCACTTTTCCCCTTAAAATTTTTGTTTCTGCTCTTTAATCAGTATTATTCTTCTAAGAATGGCACCTAAGAATCATGCTCCACTTGCCAAAATCTCCTGAAAAGAAGAAACTTCTTTGGTTTGCCAAGGACAGTTGATTTACAGTGTGTTATAGCTCAAACCAGCCCAGTCCATGGAATGATTGTGAAATCTCAGCCTCACTGAAGAAGCAGCAGCTCAAATCCATTCTGTCCTCACAAACAATGATTTCTGTCTCACAAGTGCCCCATCCCCTTACCCCGAGACTGCAAATTTGTGCAGGGCATCAAACAGGAACAGGTCACTCTTAGAGCTGAATTTTCAGCGTTAATCTGGTGCTTGTATTTAATTTATTATTGTTTTTAAGGTTTGATTGAATTTAACTCCTGCCACACCATTAGGAAGAGTCAGAAACAGAAAACAGTTGAGAGTAATTTTTAGTAAGGAAATAAACCAAACCACAAACCCAACCCCCTGAACTTGCAATTCCTCAGGACCCCAGCACAACCCCTTTATTTGGCTCTCAAGAGTTATTTCTTACCCCGGGAAAAGCAGCCAGAAGCCTTCCTGTCACTAGTGAATAATGCCCTGTGAGTCCCTTGTGGCACAAATGCCAGCTTATGCAATGCAGGATACTTATTGTCCCTAAATATAGCATGGGTTGGTATAGAAGTGTCTCTGGAATAACGAATTTTCTCACGTGGACGTTCGTATTAGACTTTAATAAGGCCAAAATAACTGCAACAAATCTCTGATTTCGCTAAAGGGCATGCATTGTAAATTCAGGTTTGTTGCTCTGCCTCTCAGAAGTCACTGCAGCAGCCCACTCGGTGCCCCTGATTTACTCAGCCCTGTCTGACGAGGAGGAGCACCAACACTTTGAAGTATTTTGCTGGAAGTGGCCCGAGCCTGGAGTTAGCACTGTGTAAAACCCCGCTGCTGTTTAATGCTCTCTGTCAGGCTACCACATTCCTGCTGCAGACTGGAAACAGCACCCACGGCCAGTGGGCTGCAAATTACAGCACAGTTCATCACTCAAGGCTCTCCAGCACATGATAGGATTGCAAATATTTATATTAGCAGCTTTTGTGCTTGACTGGAAAGATTAGAGATCTCACAGGGAGGACTGGAGGAATTACAGCTCTGGGGCATATGGGGGGGCACACACAGGAGATGGATCTTCCCTGTAAAAACCAGCTTGCCTTATTTCAGGGGGGGAAAAATGCCTCCAAAAATGTAAAAATCCACTAAAATCTTTGCAGTTTAGAAAGTTTCCTGCCTTGTTGTGAAAATGAGTGTGTTGCTCTGCAGCTGACAGTTCAGTCAGGCGTGAGGGGCTTTTCTTGCTGGCTGAAGTGGTGAAAGGTGTCCTTGAGTCAAACTGAGGGAATTTTAGTGAGGAAGGGAAAGTATCTTTTTGTTCTTGGTGTTTTGTGGGGTTTTTTTTCATCCAGGCAGCACAGCACTATCATCCACTATTGTCAGCACAAATATGAACTCTTATTTTCATCGGGAGGTAACCTACTTTTAAAAGAGCACCTTGAATGCTGAATTTTATATCACCTAGAGAAAATCAAGGGGGAAGAGAGGCTTCTCTGCTGTTTCAGTGCTATGAAAAGTGTATTTATTTGATATAGGAAAGGGGATTATGGCCAGTTCTGGTGATGCTGTCCTGTGTGTCTGTGACAGAAGGAGCTCAATGGGTTTGTGACAGTCCCCTTTACAGGCTACAGGAAATGTGTGGATCCCTTTTCCCTTGATACCTGCCCCTGTCCTAAGACCCTTTTAGGCTAAAGCTGTTGTAGGAACCAGTTCAGTGAAGCTTTATTGGTGAATAACTGGCTGAACAGGAAATGTCGTGGTGCAGAAGTGGGAGATGCTTGGCCACTGGTCCCACCTGGTTCTCAGAAATATGAACACTTTTTAGGACTAAAAACAAACTTAAGGCATTTCCATTGCAATAGTAAAGGTGTTACCAAAGAAAACCTGAGATAAATGATAGTGGGCAGCCTGGCCAGGTGCACAGGCACTGCCACACCAAGGCAGCTGGTGACCAAGAGAGGCTCTCCTGTGGCTGAACAGGGCTATGCTGGGGGAAAATGAAGGTTTGAGAGCAATCTCCTTTTCCTTCGGCTCCTCAAACCTTTATCTTACGAGATCCGAGCAATAGAAGCCTGCAGGATTAGTGAGAGACGGAGGCTTGGCTCACATGGTGCATTCTGAGCATTGTCCCCGAGCCTGTGGCACTCTCCCGGTGTCTGAAGGGGCCCAGCCCAGCTGGCAGAGGCTCTCTCTGGGTGACCATTGCTCTGTCCCATCTCCCGAGGCTCCTGTGAAGCTGCACTGCATCCTTCCCTGGGCTGCCCCGTGGCTGTGAGAGAGACCTGAGGAGTCTCTGCTGCCTGCAAACCTCAAATTCCTTTGGAATGTTTTACTTCTTGCTTCGGCTTCCTCCTGATGGCCACTGACGAGCCACTCGTTAGTGCCCAGAGCAGTTCTGGGATGCCACAGGAGCAGGAACAACTTGCACCCTCATGAGCACTGTGCCGGTGTCACCTCTGTGTGATGCGCAGGATGTGAGCACAGCAGTGCCAGCTCTGCCTGCGCTCAAAGCCTCACCCCTGCTCTGGGGAGCTCGGGTTTCATAAACCCGTCCTGCCCCAGCAGTGCCAGGACAGGCACAGCGTCCCCGAGAGCCCGGTGGCTGCACAGGCAACCAGGGATCGAGGTGAATGTGCTGCTTTTGATCCTGCTCTTTAACCCGACCCAAGGAAACGATCTGTCAATAGCACAGGAATTGGGGTGTTAGGCTTTTCTTCCTCCTGTTGAAATAAAGAATAGGCTGTCCTTGTGCCCAAAATGCACCCGAAGTTCATGAAAAATGCAGGAATTTATGGAATGGGGTTTTAAAGTGAGGTTTTTAAGAGCTGGATCATCCGATGAGAAGTTTCCTAAAATTAGGGACTGACCATTAGAAGAGTAAAAGGAATTCTAGAGGAAATGTGGAAACTGTGGATGCAGCCTCAGGTGGAAGTGCAGCTGTAGTGCAGGCACAGATCTGTGGATGAAGCAGAGAGGTTTGGCCATAGTGTTGGGACAGGAAAATAAACAGCTTAAGATATCTCCCATAATCTTAAACTCCCGCTGAGCCTTCCCTGCAAAACAACCATAGAAAGCTGTGGCTGCCCCTGGACCCCTGGCAGTGTCCAAGGCCAGGTTGGACGGGGTTTGGAGGAGCCTGGGATAGCAGAAGGTGTCCCTGCCCATGGCAGAGGATGGAATGAGGTGATCTTTTAGGGTCCCTTCAACCCAAAGCATTCCACAATTCCATGACGTGTGGGTAGCTAAAACAAACACCTCTGGATTCCTCTGTCTTTGTTTGGTCTGTGGGTAAATCTGGCCCATATTCTTCTCCATGTAGAAATATAAAATAATCTCTGCAAAAACATCCAGCTTTATCAGCACAAAGCAGTGCACATCCCTTGTCAGTCCCATATTTAGCTCCAGGAGCAAACCACAGGATCTCTGCTCCCACTCCCATAAACTACAAAGCTGGATGTAAGCTCATTAATATGTAAGCACAATTAATGTAGCAGAATTTAGCAGGAAACGTATGCAAGGGTGCAGGTGCAGGTGTGAGCTCGTGGTGGGGCTGAGCTGAACACAATCCTGCAATGTAATTTCAATCGATTTTAATTGGTGTGAGGCTTGAAGAGAAGTTGACAGCTGATAGATAGATCCTGCTTTTATATGGCTTTGGTGCATCCAGAAGACATAAAAATAGCAGGTGAGAATACTGATGGGCCCTGCTAGCACCTCAAAACTTGGAGCAGTTGCCTTTTAAAATAAAACTGGAGCCATTCCCTGTGGATGGTGTCTGTTTCTTCAGCACGGGATTTTGGGAGAGCTTCACAGGACATCCCAGGAAACAGTGTGACCCAGAGGAAAACACCAGTTAGTGTAAAAACTCCCTCCAAAAATAGTTATCAATGGCTGCCTGTAGAACTGGAGAGAGATATTAAGTGGCTGGTGTAGCTCCGGTGATATTTCATTAGAGATCTGTGTGATGGACCAGAGAAAGTGCTTATTACCGCTCCAAGTGACACCAGCTGAGGAGGGCTGTGATTATGTTGGGAGACAGGATTAGAATTCCAAGTGAGACGAGCAGGGGAAATAACCTGGAGAAAAGGATGCAGCTCAAGAGAGGCAAATTCAAGGTCCTGCACCTCAGTGAGAAAAATCAACTGAGCAAGGAGAAGGAGTGAAAACAACTGCTTAGAGAAGTTCCTGCAAGGCAATGGGCTGAGCATGAGGGGAGTGAGAGTCACCAGAGCTGTTCTGGGGAAACTGGAACAGAGGAAGGCTCACCCTGACCTTCAAGACAAGGGAAACAATCCCTCTGTTCTGGCCAGTGCTGCTCAGTTACCGCTGAAAAAAGAGCTCAGGGGAAAGACTGAACCAATCTAGAGGATGAGGAAAGATCGGATTAGTCAGGGTGGCTTTGCCAAAAATCCATATCTGAGTGGTCCTTCTCACAACCAGAATTACAAAATGGTTTGGGCTGGAAGGACCTCAAAGTTTATCCATTCCCACTCTGCCACGGCAGGGACACCTCCCACTGTCCCAGGCTGCTCCAGCCCCAATGTCCAGCCTGGCCTTGGGCACTGCCAGGGATCCAGGGGCAGCCACAGCTGCTCTGGGCACCCTGTGCCAGGGCCTGCCCACCCTCCCAGGGAACAATTCCTTCCCAATATCCCATCCAGCCCTGCCCTCTGGCACTGGGAAGCCATTCCCTGTGTCCTGTCCCTCCATCCCTTGTGAACAGTCCCTCTCCATCTTTCCTTGTGGACTCCTTCAGGTACTGGAAGGCCGCACTTAGGTCACCCCAAAGCTTCTCCTCTCCCTCTGCTCCTGCCCCTCTTCCTTCCCCGCACACCAGGTTTGCTGCAGGAAGGCTGGAATTTGTTCCTGCTGAAGAAAAAGCTTGGGGAAGAAAACAGAGGGGAAGTGGTTCTTGTGCAGCCACTCCTGAGTGCAGCTCTGCACCCAGGACAGACCCTTCCGTCTGCCCTGCGTGCCCCACACAGGTTCCCACCGCCTCACTCCTTCCCAAGCCCTCTCAGCAGCTGAAGCTTGGCTCTGGAGCAGGATTTGAATGGAATAGCTGCTAATTTAATGACCCGCACTAACACTGTAATTGCACACGTTCAGAGGCAGACAGCCTCATCCCGTGCCTCTCCCAGGGCCCTGAGAGACACCGACCCTGACGGAGCCAGCTCTGGGCACTGCCCTGCCTGGGCATGGGGGTGGGCATCACCCCCAGCTCTGCAGACCTGGCCTCGGACACTTCCAGAGCTTTTTTTGTGCCTCTATCTGCTCAGCACAACAGATGCCTTTCTCTCCCTGCCAGCACGAGCTCGCAGGACTGATGCAATGGTACAAAAAGTTGTAAGGTCTGGATTAATGTGTAGGGAAGAGCATGTGCTCTGCTAGATTAATGTATTTCATGACCTGTACACTGGAAAAGCAGAGAAAACTACAAGTTATTTTAAGTTCTAATTTAGTTCTAATTTAGTTCCAAATGAATATGAAACTATTTTGCAATATCAATACATTTCTTAATTTAAACAAATCTAATTACGCTAAATTAAAGATTTATTTAGCTAACTTGGTAATGTTAAAAGCTTAAATATTTTAGATGTCCGAGATAAACGTAATAAAATGACTCTATTTAATCTACAAATTAATCCAAAAAAATAAATTGCATTTTAATTACATTGATAACAATCAAGCCCAAGCATGATTGGCATATTCCTTCCCCGAGACAGAGGGAAGCAAACACTGTGGGACAGATTCCGTTTATTCCCACACGCCTGCAGGTTTTGAATGACTCTGCTGAGTTCTGTACATGCATTTCTGACTTACCCCAATCTAGCTGCACAAAATATGGCCTTGTACCTGAAACTGGTCCAGCACATTCCTACGCGGGGGATGACTCCAGCAAGGAAAATCTGTCTTGCAAATGAGTCATTGTGAAAAGGCTGTGCTGAAGATGTTGGAAATCAGGGTGATGCATGTGAAAATGAGATTAATCAATATGAAGATGAGGATCAGTGGTCTATCACAGCAGAGCTGTTCGATAATAACGGGGCTGGGGAAACAGGGAAACACGGGAAATTGGGAGAGACGTCAGGGATAATAATGAATTAGGAGCTATTCCCAGAAACACGAGAGCCTGAGCGTGCAGACAGAGAGAGGTGTGCTGGGAAGTTGGGATCCTTGTAACAGTCCCAGAATTGGGGGAAACTTGATGTGAAAGCACAGCCAGAAAATCAGCACAGTTATTTCATCTCTGCCTGTGGCTACTGCAGCTGGAGCTGGCAGGTTGGGCAATTCCCTGTACAAATGCTGTTTGAGAGTGGTGAGCAGAGGAACCAGCCCCGGGTGCAGCAGTGGCATTGCCTGTGCACCTTGGCCTGTTCTGGGTCTTTTGGTCCCAGAACTCAGCAGGGAAAGTGTCTGGGCCGGGCTGGAGGTGAATTTGGTGCCGTGGCAGGGTGGGAGCTGTGAGGGTCCGTCCCTGCTCCTGGGTTAAAGGAGCGGGGAGCCATCACTCATCCCGTGGCTGAGGGGTTTATGGCTTTACAAGGAGGTGCAGTGGTTGCTGTTTACTGCCCCTGTAACTCCTTAACCCACAGCTGCTTCCTCAAGCTCCTTTCTCCTCTGCCTCTCTCACACCAGACATTTTTGTGGCATTTCTCTGAAGTTTTATCTCACTGGTGCTGGCTGGTGGCTCTGTCTGGCCTCTGCCTTGCAAATAAAGCACCAATTGTGATCTTATCACTACTAGATATGTGCATATTTGTTTATTATTTATATTTTTATATATATTATATTATAATTATGAAAGTGAACAGAGGTGAGACACACGGGTGCCCTGGGCAGTTCTCTGCAATGGGACACTGTTCACCTCCTTGCACTTTAACGTGTAAAACTTCCAGTTTGCTGATTATTGGAAGATGTAAAATTTAACCACCTGATAATGGCACTATTAACCAATGTCCCTTGCTCAATTTGCAAATCCATTACAGGTTATAATCTATGGGGCTTGGGGTCCACAACTTGAAAATCACTTTAGGAAGATGGAGGAAGAGAACAGGGACTGATTTCTTAGAGTTCATGCAAGAGATTTTGTAGAGAAGGGAGAGTCTGGGTTTGGTATCCTATAGGCTAATCCTTGAATACAGCTGGAGTGGAAACAAAATAAAAACCAAATAAATAAATAATAAAAAAATAAAACAGACAAAATCCCCAAGGAAATGGACAAGAAGGGCTGAAGGATCTGTGAGATGAGGCAGAAGCTCATGGAATGTTGTCACTTTGATGCATGTGGAACACCCAGGGTCCATCCCAGTGTGATCCCTGGACAGGACGCACCCTGTGGAATCCTCAGGGAGCAGCAGATGGGTCCTCTCCCCACGGCACAGGGGTGTGGTACCAGATCTCCCTGGGCACTCCTGTGTGAGCACAGGGGCACCCAAGGGATCCCAGGCTCCAGCCTTGGTTTCTCCTCCTTCTCGGGCACTTTGAAGGATTTCTCCAACGGTTTCAAAAAGCACCAAAGTCACTTTGAAGCTCAGGTTTCAGTGCCTTTCACTGATGTTTTTGGGAAGTTTTTAGCCATTCCTGAATGTGATTTATGCTCTCTTTAAGGTGCGTTTGCACTGCCAGGGACGAGCAGGATCATCATATCTCAAAGGAGACTCGTCCCCTAAATTCTGTCAGCTTCCACTTAGACTTAATGGGGCCTGTAAAACTGCTGACCAGCTCGAGTTCCCCTGCTAGGAACCCATAGATGAGGATTACTCTTGCATGTCAGAGCTCCTGTAAGTTCCTGTGGATGGGTGTTGCGAGAACTGGCTTGGGCTTGTCTCATCTTTGTGTCTGAGTTTGAGAGGGTTCCTACAACAAAAATCAAAAGATGCTCATGCCTGTGTCATTTTAATGGAGAAAATCTCACTCTATTTTGATTTCTTGAATTCCTTTTTAACTGGGCTGCAGAGAAACAAAACTGATTGTTTATCAAATTAGGTCTTGGAAAATGCTTTTCCCCCTTGAGGTCAAAAACCACAAAATCATTCCACTCTTGTAAGTTATTTTGGCTTCAAGCTTCTTTAAATCTTCTCCAACTTTTCCTTCCTTTGTTCTTTCTCCAATACCACAAAAATGTAATAACAGCAGAAGTAGACAATACAGATTAGACAACCTGGATAATATTTGAGTAAGTGCTCAAGTGTTTTCTTAGTGGGTTTAAGGACTATGCTGGAGTGTTCGTGGCATTTCCAGCTCGATGGATGAAAGCTGTTTCCTCAAATTCTAGGGACAACAGAGACCTTACAGAGAAAGAGAATGTTTCATTATGTGACTTTTTGCTCTCTTCTTGTAGTTAACAAAGTGTTTTTTAAAGCTGTTTAAAGAAAAGAACAAAAAGTCCTAATGGCTCTTGCATTTCTAGAAAAATGCCATAGGTTTCTTGAAGGAGAAATTAAACATATCCCACCTGATTTAGTAAAGAAATATTTTGTGACACTATTGCAATGAAATTATTTTCAATGGGGAAATACTGATTCAGTAAAACCCAAATGTTCAACAAGTGTGTGCCCACTAATCTTATTTATGGGGGAAAGGAACGACAACTTTTTCTAAGAAAGCTCTGGTTTGATATGGATTTTTTAAGAGCTCTCATCTTGTTTTGAAATTTATTTTAAATTTATTTTAAATTTACAACTTTTACACATAAATATACTCTCTACCCTTCAACCTGACTTGCGTGTCTATGTCTAAGGATTCTCTTTAGAACAAAGACTTTGGGGGTGTTTTTCCTAATCAAAATGCAGAGCAGGAGAGAACTTGCCAAATTTTCTAGAAATTGAAAATTCTTTCTCTGCTCAGATCTTTTCGACACCTCTCTTGATGAACTTTCCAAACCCTACCCATATAAAAATCTGTAATTTTAGTCTATCTAGTCCTAATTTCTGCCTTTTCCTGCACACTCAGGTTTGTGTTCCCATAGTCATTGCTGCTGTCAGGATTTGCACATCAAAACTAAAAACAAAGCATGAGGCTGGGATGCACTAACCCAGCACAAACCAGGATGAACTGCTCCTCGTTTTACTTTAGGATTACTTGGAAGGCTTGGTTGGAGCTATATATCAGCTTTAAAGATGGTTCAAAGAAAAACTCTTCATCAGCAGAACAGGATAAGCTGCTATCATTTTTAATTTTTATTGAGCCCTTTTAGCACCTAAGATGACCATGAGGGAAAAACAGACAAAAATATTGCCCATTGTAATAAATAATTTGTCTCAAGTTTCAAGCCTGTTATTAAATGAAATTTGAGGTAATCTTCTAAGCAGAGCTCGGGGGCACCTGTGACTTTTAAATGGAGCTCTGCTGTTTCTGGGGAAATCCATACCTTTAGAAATGGAGCTGGAGGCTAAAAGCCTCAAAGATAAATCTCCCTGCAGCTCCCCTCTCTGGGGAGGCTCCTTCCAGCAGGGCACTCAGCCGAGCTCTGGGTGTCTCTGCTCTGAAACTCCTTTCATAAGGAACATCTGGCTCTGTCTAGACCTTTCTGAGGCTGCAGAATCCAAAATATCTCCTTTTGATACCAGCCTGACTGTGGGCTGTTTGGGTGCCTGCTGTAGCTGAGGAACTCAAAATGTCAGGCTATTTGTGGTGCTATGAAAATAACAGTTTAACCCCAAAAGTGCGTGCAGCTTGCTTGCAGGATGGGATTTCTGGCAAAGACACAGGTCCAGTTTAGCATTTCGTGTGCAGCTTGAAAGCTGAAATGTCCCTTTCTGTGCTCAGAAGAATTCAGAGCCACAGAAGATCCTCCCTGAAACGAATGGCTTTGTCTTCTGAGAAATGTTTAAGTACTGGGAACGGTGCTAAACTATTGAACCATGGAGCAGCTGCTGATTAATTTAGCACTGCCCCTTCTGAGCACTTCATGGAGGAATCCTGAGGAAAAATAAAGGCTCTGTAATTAATGCTTCAGTAAGAGGGAATAAGGTCTCACAGGTGTGTGGATAAGAATACCCGACATAAATTTATATTGTGAGATAATCTCAGCCTCTTTATGTTGTGTTCCCTGCTGCTATAGAGTGGGGTGGCTCTTTTTGCTGCTGAACCATAGGTGTTGCAGCAGCTGGTGATGTCATGAGCTCTGCAGCCACATCCCACAGGAGAGCCTCAATTTATTGGGATTTTGGGGTTTTGGTCAATATTCTGATCACTTGTATGACAATGCTGCCTAAAGCCTGTAAGGAACAACAGAAAGGTATCTAGAAAGCCAAAATAACTCATTATTGCCAGTTATCTGCTCATCAAAATCCTAAGGGGGCTGTGACCTGATTGTAACTTTCCCCCAGAGCCTTACAATAATTTTAGCTGTGAAAGGAAATTTTATGGCATGTAAGATTAGCCCACACTAATGCAAGGTCAAAAATAATAGAATCAATAAGCAAACTCAATACTGTTAACATTTTGAGAAAATTACTACTAGAAAACAATGTCAACAACAGATTGAAATGGGTCTCCAAAGTTGTCCTATTGATTTCCTTTCAGATTCATGACAATCTAACTCTTTTTCCTTTGCAATATGGTATCCATTTTTCTTGGTGGGGTGGTTTTTTTTTTGTTCTTTGCGTTTTACAGCCCATTTTAGCTATGAACATTTGTTGGTTTATTATTTAAAAATATGGCAAAATTACTATCTTTGAGTTTTTATTCTGAAATAGACAAAAGCCTCCGATCCCGCTCAAAAGTGGTTGGAAAGCCTAAGGCTATTTTCAAGTTTTAATTCTGTTAGCAATGCACCAGCACAAAGTGTGGGGAGGAGGAGGGAGGAAATTGAAAGCAAGTTTGACATTTGTTTAGAGCTGTCAGAATTAAGTATACTGAGAATGAGAGAGAAGTCAAAAGCTGCAGTGTGTATTTAAGTATTACATTTCACATCAGTATCGGTTTGCACCAGCAACAGCATCACAAATTGCCTGTGCTGCGTCTTGGAAGGGAGCGAGTTCTGGTTTAGCTGTAAAACAGACACGGTGCAGCTCAGGTGCCTCAGCAGGGAGGGGGCAATGCCTTGGGTCTGTGTTTCCAACAGGAACCTTCTGTGATCCAAGATTTCCCAAGGCTGAACTTTGTGCAGTGTGGAATTGTGGAATGGTTTGGGTTGGGAGGGACCTTAAATGTCATCCTATTCCACCCCTGCCATGGGCAGGGACACCTCCCACTGTCCCAGGCTGCTCCCAGCCCCAATGTCCAGCCTGGCCTTGGGCACTGCCAGGGATCCAGGGGCAGCCACAGCTGCTCTGGGAATTCCATCCTGGTTCCTTCCCACCTTCACAGGGAGGAATTTCTTCCCGATATCTCACTTAAATTTCCCCTCTCAGTGTGAACCCCTTACTCCTGTACTTAAAGATATGTTCAACAATATTTTCACTCATGTGGTGGTGGAAATAGAACAATTTGATGTTCGAACAGTGAGACTGGGGGATGGAAACTCCACATTCATGACCAGGAGAGTGACAGGAAGGAAGAGAAGGAGGGATTCACCTCCTGGTGTAAGGGAAGGGCTGATCTACTTCTCCCTCAGCACATCAGACCAGGAGGGTGGGGCTGGACAGCAGAGAATGCTGCTCCCATTCAGAGAGGAGATGACTGCCAGGGTATAAGTTAAAACAAAACATCAGTATTGGTCCAGACTCTCAGGTAAACCCTCTTCAAGGAACCCTCTCTCTTCAGGAAAGAACTTGAGCTCCCACTTTCTTTACACACACAGGCAGAAACGCTTTCCCCAGCAGAGGCTGATGTTTGGAGAGGAAAGGATGGATTGTGTTATTGGATGAGCTCATGGTCCAAGGAAAAGCCTCTGTGCAAACTCCTCTTCCTGAGGTGTTTTGAGGTCTGGCTCTTTCAGGCTCTGGCTGTGGCAGAGACAAGCTCAGAGCTGCTGTTCTCACCCTTTGAAGTCCAAACATCAACAGTAGGATGACCTGGGATTTTAAATTAGATAGATCTCAAAATAAGTTTTATTTATAGTGAATCTACTTCATCTACTCTTACAGTTGTTTTTAAAAGCACAGTTTTAATTACGTTCTAAAAATCTATTTTTAAAGCTTTTTCGTTCTCTTGAAGAAAAGAAAGACTGAGCCTTGAGGGAGGTTTTGTCCATCTTTGGCATTTCTGTGCCATTTTATTTCATATGGATACACGTGATCAGCATTTTGTCACTGTAAGCCAACATGTGCTGCTTGAGAAAAGTGAAACATCAAAACCAGCTCCTTTTTTGTATATACATCTACTTGAAATTTTACTGAATTATCACTGGTGAAAATTATATTTGCCAAAAACATCCAATTTTATTGTTCCAGGTCCAGACTGGAGATCAGAATAGAGATTTTATTTTTTAAAAATAGAATTATTGTACCTAAAAATGGAAGGAAAATCCCTTCTGATTTCTTTCTACTGCAGACCCCTGCTATGGCCTGTGTTTGAATTTCTAATTCCCTGTTTAATGAATCTTGTGATATTTCCCTCAGTGAATTTAGGTGGTTTCCTTCTGGGTTGTACCAAAGCTCTCCACAAAGCTCAGCAGATCTTTGTTCACCAGAGCACTGAGGTTCTCTCCAGACATCTCTGTTCTCCTCCACTGACTATGGAGCAAATTCATAACAAAATATTTATATTTTGAATATTATTATCTAATAATAATTATAAACCATGTGGTGTTTAATTCTGTAGGTATTGTTGTGCCCAAGTTCACTTTAATGGGTGCATCCAGGGCTGTGTGGGATTCCATGGAATGGACTTTGTGCTTCTCCGAGGTTCAACAGCTTTGCTTATTCCTCTGACATCTCACAATCCCTTTTCTCCCCAAACGTGCCTCACTTCCTGGCTTTATTTGCATTAAATCAAATGCATGAAATGCGTGAAATAATCAACAAGTGATTATTTCCAGGGCAGATGTGCTGTGCAGGCCTGATGTTTGCAGCAGAGCAGGAGCTGCACTCCTGACGAGCTGGGCTGGCACCAGCAGGGCAGCAATCCCGAGTGGATTTATCCACAATTCCTGCCAGCCTCGAGCTGCTGGACAGAGGGCTGGCAGCAGCTCTGCACACTGGTCCTAGGCAGCAAACGATGGAGTTTGTGAATCTGGGCAAACTTTGACAACGTCCCAGAACTTACTCGAAATGCATTTCTTGTCATTGCTGGAGAGAGGAAAAAAGAATAGAAGAAAGAAAAAACAGCACTGAAGGGAGTTGTCACACAAAAGTGTGTGGTATGAACTCGGGGACCTAAAAAATCAATCATGGCAATTATTTTACTAAATTATTTTAAACTGTAGTGTGTCCAGAAGTCTTTCTGTTAAATGTCTGCTGTCACAGCAACAAGCTGTGCTGTTTCCATCTCTGACCTTTTCCATGTTAAAATGCGTGTCAGTATGTAAAACAGAAGCACTCCACACACAAGCTGACTGTAGCAGTGCTTTGCTTTGCTGCACTGAAGGTCCTGGAGATACAGATTTTGCAGGAAACGAGGATAATGGGACAATTCACCATTTAGTTAGAGGGGAAAAACACCCACCAACAACAAGCAAAGGTTGCTTTTTTCAACATTTGTTTTGTCACATTCCTTTTTGCTGTGATATATTTGAGGGAACAGAATGGAAGACTTAAGTGGCACATGCAGAGAATGGATGAGTTGATGATGAAGTGTGAAATGACCATTAAAGCACTGACCGTTTATCCCTAATACTCAATTTGGAGTTGAGATCTGAGTGAAATGAGTTTAGTGGTTGCAGTTCAGTACCTAGTGGACAGCAGTCCATATGTCACAGAAACCTAAATCAGCTGCTGCAGTTTAACATCAATAACAGCATTGATTCTGAGGAGACGTGGGTCAGACTAGTGGATAATGACATTAAAGACGTGAAGAGCCTCAAGGAGGATTTGGGCGAACCTCTGGGATGTTTTCAGAGCAGGTTCCAGCATTTTGGTTTCAAAATCTCCTCCCACACAAGCATGAAGTGCCCCAGCAGGTGCCCCTGGGTTCTCTGTGAGGTGGGAATGAGCAGACACTGGGTGCAGTCACCTGAATTGCAGGGACACTGGAAGAAATCACGGGCATGAGGTGGGATTTGCCTTTGCAATGCAGAAACCCCAGGGAGAGACCAAAACTCCCAGGGCTCCATCCTGACCTCACACAAGTCCCCGCAGAGGGGTTGGGGCAGGGGGCTGGTGCCAGTTCACACCAGAGGCTGTTTGGTTTGCTTTGGTGCTGTCCCCTCAGCTGGGTGCTCTTTGAAGGCCACATTCATGAACACTTGTAAGAAATGTTTGGTTTAGTGGCCATGGTGGTATTAGGCCAGGGTTGGACTTGATGGTCTTGGAATTTTCATCCAGCCTACATGATTCTGGGATTATAAATTATCGGCTGACTGGGAAATTTTTATGATTGTTATTTGTGCTTGAAGAAACTACAGACCTTCATCAGAGCAGGTGCTCAGTCATCCTGTGCTCCACAAGAAGTAAAGAATTATCCTTCCTGAAAGGCTTGGGATCTGTTCTAAAAGAACCTCATCTGGTGTGCATCCCAAAGGTCCTGAGGAGGAATTGTAAAGCCAGGGATTGCAGCAGGTGTGGGGAAGGGAAATCCAGCTGTGAGATCCCAGTCTTGGACAAGAATTCCCCTCTGCAGGTCATTTTTCCAAGGCCTGGTGAAAGGAACTTTTTGAATTCCGCAGGCTGCCCTGCCAGGGCTGTGGAATTATCACCAGAACATTCCCTACATCTCACCAGCCACAATAAAGTCGTTTCAGCATAAATCTGCTTCATAGTTGAAATCAGAAAATTACATCCTCTGAGAGAGAATTTAATTCAGGGAAGTGAGGTTGGGTGTTATGGTTTCTTTCTTTTGAGATTTAAATTGATGATTAATGAAAAATAGTATACAGTAGTAAGTCACGGGAAAGAATATCCATCCTGGGAAAGAATGGATGGAGAGAGATATATATATCTCCTCTTCCCCAGGAGTTTGGGCTGGAAATTTCTAGAAAATTAATCAAATAATATGTAATTATGTGATTTCCTACAGATGATGGCGCACACAGCAGTGAATGCTTGCCATCCACTACTCAGAGAGTGGAGAAATTCCAGTGTTCCTCGTGTGTGGATAGGAGCTGGAGGGAAGCAGTGCAGAGGTGATCCCCTGGGACGGGAATGTGCTGCAGCACGTCCCAGGTTCTCCAGCGTGCAGGGGGGGAAGGTGAGCCAGCAGCTTTGTTGGGAGCAGTGGGAAGAGGAGCTGTTGGTTGGTGCCTGTCCCTGAGTCATGCAGGAGGAGTCATTCAGGCTGATTAATGTATTTGCAGGAAAACAACCCCAAAAGGGCTGTGCAGACTTGTGAAGGGTTTTATGTATGCAAACGTGCGTTAGCTGGCAGTGTGGCCACGCCAGCAAGATGTGTCTGAGCAGGTAGGAGGGAACTGATTCAGATTTACTGTCATTTTTTAATTTCTTGTTTAGCTTTGTGTCGGTTCTACACCACCTTAACTCGTGGGTGAAACTGCAGCCAGAAATCCCAGTGTCTGCTCAGGTTGGGATGGTTATTCCAGCTAAATTCCATCCCTGTGCAGGAAGAGGAGCGTGTCATCAGTAGCTCTGTAGGATCCTGGAAGGAGGGGCTTTAGGCTGGGCTGGAGGAGCTGCAGGGTTCCTCCGGGGGCAGCCCCACAGCCTTTCCCTGGAATCTCACCATCAGACACCTCTGGGGCAGAGGCAGCTGGATGTGCCCAAACCCTCCCCAGAGCACCAGGGCTGGTGGATAATTCTGCACGAAAATAGACAAAGAGCCCTTCAGCTCTGCTCTGGGGGCTGTACCTGCAGCAGTGGGAGCTGTGGCACTGCTGACTGGCAAAGGGAGGGTTTGTTCAGGCCCTAAATAAAGAGGTGTGTGTGAGATAGTGTGGGGGGTGGGATAGCAGGATGGATGCACTGCCATGTGTGCCTTAAAATTTAAACTTAGCAATCCATAATGCAAAAGCATGCTTTCTCACTTTATTTTGGTATCTGGAAAGTTTCAGCACTGGCACCATATCAATATTTATTAATGCATTGTGAACCAGAACCTGTGATTATTACTCACGCTATCTCATACTTTACAAGCTTCAGCTCTGAAGAATAAAATCACATCTGCTTTTGCTCTTCCCATATTTTATTCAATGTTTTAACAGCTTTGCCGTAAATATCTCATCCATTATGATTCAGTTGTGACTGTATCAACTTCACATCTCCTGTTTTATTGCTGTCATTACGCTTAAACAACGCACTGTTAATTCTGTTAACTAACAAGTTCATTGTTCTCTGCAGTCAGCAGTCTCTGATTGTTGAGTCCACGGCATTCCAGGCTGTAAATCTCTCCTGGGCACTGAGTGAAGCGTTTTCCTTGGCTTGGAAAATGAAGATATGTCCTTTATAAAGGCTGGTTAATGAAGGGTTAATTGTGATCCCCTGCAATAAAGCTTGCTGGGCAGCTCTGACTTACCAGTAAAAACAGTGATTCTGTTCTCTTCTGCCTCAGCCCCCAGACAACAGCAATTTTCTTATACATTGAGTGTTAAAAGTTGTAAACTTAATGCTGGGGGGAGGAGGAAACCACTCAAATTATGGCCAGAAAGAAAGAGCATTAAAGAATAATGGTAAATGGTAAATGGAATGACCAACGTGCTCAGGAGTGGGGCGGGAGCTGGGAATGAGAAATGGGGAAGGGAAAGGAATTTCAGTAGATATGAAGAAGAAGCAGAGAGAGTGGATTGATGAGGCCTGGATCTGTGTTTTAAAGAAGAATAGAACAAAAAGGGGTAGAAAAGCAGATGGAGCTGCTGGTGGGAGCAGTAGAAAGTGAAGTCAGCCAGTAAGGGACAAAACCTGCGATTTAGGAAGGGGAGGCACAAGGGAGCAGAGAGAATTAGGAACCAAGTGTTGAGCGAAGATAAAGGGGCAAAAAAAAGTTACTTTAAAATCTGAAGCCTCACTGCAGGCTTTGGGAACTGTTTCAGCCTGGCCAGAACCCTTCAGAGAGAACAGAGGGGAGCCCAAACTCAATCCCCCTGAGGCAGGGCTGGGCCACACCAGTAACACCCAGTTCTCCTGGCCCTGCTCCTGCTGGGATGGGATGGGAGCTCCTGAAACTGGGAAGTGCTGCAGTTTGGCCAGGCTGAGACTGAACCTGTGCAGGGAACAGAACCTGCCCTTCTGGGGAGATGTGAATTCCCCACCACGAGGAAGCCTGGCTTCCTTGAGAAACGTGCAGTCATTTGATCTAATTTTTTTAAAATGTGCAATTCCTAAAGGAAAATGCACCTCACGTGTGTTTTGAAAGCTGTCTCTTGAGAAATCTTGCATGCCTGGTGATCCTTTGAGTTCCTTGCAGTCCTTTACTTGCTGCCTGTCTGTTAGAAATCACTTTAAATGGTTTGAGTAAAATTCACCCATGTTACGTGCCAGGGTAGGATGAACTCACAGGAAATACAGCTCAAATGTAGGTTTTTCCTTTTGTTTTTAATTATAATAAATAGGAGTGGATAAATACAGCTTTAATGGCATATTTTTGATTGAGGCTTTATTGGTTTGTTATCAGCAGGCAGCATGTAATGCCTTGTTTAAATAAGCTGGTTTATAGTTGTTAAATTTCTGTGTAATTATAAATGCATGGCAGGGAATAACCACAGAGAGATGGAGTACTGCCCTTGGAATTGCAAACACGGATAGAGATGGAGACAATTTTACACTTAAGGTCTTATTTAGGAAAGGAAAACTTTTTTTTAAAACTGAGATTTTTTTTGTTGTTTTAGTCTTTTTTTATTTGAGAGATTGGGGATGGTGGTGTCCTGTCTGGGATCTGACTTCATTATTTTATACAAATTATGCTACAAGTTGTGTCAGTGCAAACCAGGCAGTGTTTTTTATATTGCAAGTTTAGCTTTTAAGATAAAAAAAAAATCAGGTTTTAGGTCTGTTGGCAAAAGAAATAACCTGAGTGTGCAGAAGGCCAGTTTCGACCTTTGCATCCTCTCAGCTGTGAAGTTTGTTTGTCCATGGCAAGCTTGGGACTGTGTCCCTTTGCTGAGCTCCGTGTGTTTCTGCAGAAGGAATAACTGGGGAGGGAATCCATTAATTCCCATCTCCCAATTTATGCTCAGCATGAGGTGCTGCATCCACCACGCTGCATCTCGGCCCAGCAGCAATCATTTCACCTGCTAGTGCTGCTTTTAAATTAAATTTAAACATGGGACAAGACCTGTATGGAACTGGGATTTGAGTCACAGAAGTGTGCTGGGATCTGCTTTGCTGGTGCTGAATCTGCATCAAGGCTGAAGTGCCCAATAAAACTCGGGAAAAAAATGCAAACCCAGGGCAGCTTCCCCCAGCCTGGGTACCAGCTCGGGATTCAAACCAGTTTGGCTCAAAGTTTGCTCCATTCACTCTAAAAAGCCTTTAATCCTCGTGGAATTGGTTTGGGGCAGTCCTGGAGCTGAAGGACACATGTGGGAGCTCCAGCTTTGACTTTTCACTCAGCCGTAGATTGTGTGTAACCTGAGAGTTCAGCACTCAGCTGCTGTTCTCTGGGTTCTCATTTACAAGGCACTGACAATAATCATAAAATAATAATAATAAAAAAAATAATAGTAATGATGTCTGAGTGTTTGGAGACCCTAATTTCTTAATATTGCCCATCTGAGTGCTGTCTCAAGAGTGGAGGAAGGTGAAGAACAAAGGGGAGAAGGAAGAGGTTGCCACAGTTCTGAAGGGAAGGTTGCCTCGAGCTCTGCTTTCAGCATTTTAATGCTCTGCGAGATTTTATCCCGTCTCACAAGAGCCCTCGTTCCCTTTGTTACAAACCTGTGTTCCAGGGAGTTGTGGGTGGTCTGATGCTCATCTCAGGGCGTGCAGCTCTGGAAGGAAATGCTCAGGAGGTGAGAGGGATTGCGGATCACAGCGCTGAGCTGAGCTCTGCCACGTCAGGATAAACACTGAGGAACCCCGAACGGGAGAAGGGTCCAGGTTTTATCTTGTCTGAACTGAACTAATCCCAGTGCTGCACTTGCTAACAGGGGAATGGATTCTGCAAACCCCGCTGGGCGCAGGGTGGCACTTCCCCTGTCAGTGTTGCCCAGGCCGCAGGGGGCTGGTGGATTATTTACCTCTGGGAGGGGGTAAAACTCCCCTGTTTGCCTACGGAGTCCATAAGGGAGCAGCTGTGGTAAGGTGGCAAACTTTCACTCTGCTCCACTGATGTGGCAGGAAGGAATTGAGCAAAGAGCGTTATTCTGGAGCTGGGCAGAACTGTGACACCACAGTGATTATCCTTGAAATCCCCTTCCCCAGCTCCTGCCTGTGGCTGCGCATATCAGATATGCAGCTTTACAAAGCTGGGTCCGTGCTGCAGGGAGGAGACAGAGGAGCTCTGGGCCAGGATCTGCGGCTGGGTCACAGCTCTGAGCAGGTATTTCCCAGAGGTGACCTCCAGAGCGGGCTCAGCTTTGTGGGCTTGGGAAGGTCATTAATCTATGCCAAACACCCCATCACACGTGAGCCTTGTACCTTGTATTATTTAATTTCAGTCCAATTATTCCAGAAAAAAAACAATTAAGAAAATGAATAATTATAAAAGTAAGGTCAACTCAATTTTCTCTACTAATGTTTTTAGTTACTGGACTCATTATTGCTAATTTCTTTCATAATCTTTGCCATCTAACCTCATTTGTTTCATTGCCAAGTGGCAAGAAGGGAGCATCATAAAACTTCTCTGAAAACAAAGCAGAAAAATCATGACATTTTAGTGATTTCCTGAGAAAGTAATTATCTGTTGTTAACCTTTATGGAAATAATTCTTCTGATCATCTTCAATATTGCTGTTAAATTTCCATCTTTCCATTTCTGATTGCAATTTTCCAAATTAAAAGCATGGAGTTAGGTAGGTATTTTAATTTCACATCACCTTTTCGTCTAATAGTTCTATTATTGAATTATAAAGTACTTTAAACAGGTTTCCAAACCTAAAAGAAAACTATTTGCCATATCATTTTTAAAAGTAATAAATTTCACAGCACCAAGTTTTAAACATATTTTTGGACTGACTGAATTCATTTGGACTCATAAAAGTACCTTGAATTTTTCCTGTGATATTTGAGAGCTGACCCAACACAAGCTGGAGCCAATGGGAGACTTTCTGTAGATTTTGGAGGGTGAGAAATCAGGTGGTTTCCTCTAACCTGCAGATCAATATTCAGGGGTAAATGCCCCACTTTTGGGAGCCTTGTTGAATTCAGTGATGCCCTGTGAGGAGGCTCCTGTAGTTAAATTCTCTCTTCTGTTTCCATCCAGAAAACAAAGCTGGAGGAGGAAACCTTGGAAATCAGATGAGAGTGGCAGAGAGGAGGAGTTGGGTTCCAGTGTTTTATTTGCAGTGGATCTGTTGAAATGAATCCAGCTGCCTTTCACTTAGCAGAGATGTGTATTATTATGTCACAATCCTCTTGAAAACTTTAAAATAGCAATTTTAATTTTTTTACTGTAATTTTTTTCCTGTTTTCTTGGGTTCTGTGTTTTTTAAAGAAAATATTCTTGCCTGTGAGCAGTACTTCAGTGTCTGTGCCAGCTACACAGAAGCAGTGATGCACTTAGAATGAAACAGGGCTGAATCTCCTGAATGGCATTGATAGATCCTGGTGAGAAATGGAACAGTGACACCTTCATGGGGGCCTTCCTGATTCCTTACTTGCACAGAAAGCATTCCCTAAGAATGCTGGGGTGCAAAGGAGGCTCCTGGAGATGTTTCAAGGAGCAGCACACCCCCATGGAGATGCCTAAATTAAAAAGGGTGAGTGGGGGTCAGGAGCTGCCTCTCAGTGCTGATGGATTGATGGACATGGAGGGAACCAGAAGAGCAGCCTCCTTGTAAATATCTTTGGCTTTCAGGATTCCAGGCAAAAGGGATTTTCTTTATTTTTCCTACTTGAAATTTTCACTTCTAAATGTAATTAAAAGGCAATTTCATCTCCACCCCCTGCTCTGGCTCAGCTGAGCTGCTGTGATATTTTGGTAGCAGCAGGGTGTTGATTGTCTCCCCCTGTGCAGAGGGGATGGATTCTGTGTCTGGAATTGTGACATGGACAGGGGAAGGGACACAGAGGAGTCACCACCTGGGTGATTAATACCATTTGTGTGAGGGGGGTTCTGTACAGAGCAGGGTAGGACTGGGAGATCAAAGAGAGATCAAACCTTTAAAATACCATGGAGAGGGACAAGGATTGAGATTTAATTTATCCCAGAATCACTGAGGATGGAAAAGACCTCTGAGACCAAGCCAAGCTTTCCCCACGAGCGTTTCCCTCGCTCTTCCACCTCTCCCTTCCCGTTTACTCTCCCCTGTGTGTCCCCATCTCTCCTCATCCCCCAAGGCTTCCAGCAGCCTCTTCCCTGGCCAGGGAGGTGGGGTTGGGATTGCCCAGGGGTCACCTCTGCCCCAGGCTCACCCCACGAGCTCGCTTGTGCCACGTTGGTGACACCCAGGCCCATCCCACAGCGTTTCCCTCTGCTCGACTTGGAACTGCTGAGCTCCAGCCCTGTGGCTGCACAGACAAATGAAGGAAAAGGAAAAAAACCCAATCATTTTGGTTCTGTGAATCCCAAGTGTTGTGACACCTCCATACAGATTTCCATATTCAGTCCCTTGGCTAAAACTAAGCTCTGGATCAACTTAATATCTGAAAGACTTCCTGCCAGGGATTATATCCTGCTAGGGAAGGGAGCTGGGCTTAGTGAGCTAATAGATCTTTTCTATCTCTAACTACTGCCAGTATGATTATGGTTTTTTAATCAGAAAAATGTGTTGCTGAAAAGTACCGAGATTAAGCACCACAATTGCCTGTAACAAAAGCAAGTTTTGTTGGATGAGCAGAGATCTGATGAATGACATGATTTGAAATGTTTTCATCCTAATGGCTTCCTCTTCTGAAGTTAATTTTTTTTGTCAGTTGCCAAAACATTTATGAGCAGATTTGTGGATAATGACACTCTTAGATGGGGGTTTAAATAAAAATCTGTTCCATTTGCAACCTAAAAGACCCAGCATTACAGCAGACAAATGGGTTTGGAGGCTGATTCTTCTTGTGGCAGTGTAATAGATGAGTTGGGGTCACTGGTGGTGTACAGAGAGCAAGACACAAACTTTTAGGCCAGTTGTTCCTCCCTTGAAGAAGTTTAACAGAGGAAACAATAAATAGATTTAAAATAGAATTTTGTAAGAAATGTTTGCTGTGAAGGGCACGGGGCTGCAATCTAGGGAGGTTCTTGTTCCCTTTGTGAACTGAAAAACAGGTAAAGAAAGAGAAGCTAGCTGGCCATTATGTGCTGAATAAATATCTATATTTAGAGGTGTTCCCTTTGTTCAACATCTGGATCCGTAAAAGGGACAAGAAAACCTATCCTTTACCAGCCCTTTTGAAAAGGAAATTTGGCCTGTGGCTCAGTAGTTGAATAATAGACTGAATAGAATAATCCAGGTTTGTATAAGCTAGGAGAGGTTATTAGGGAGTTGTTTGATCGCAGAACTCTCATGTCAAATAAGGCACCACACAGAAATCCAGACCAGTCAATGATTCACGTGCTCAAACCACGTGTATGAAACAGCAAGCACTCAAATGTGTTCAAAGAGGCTCCTAAGAAAGGAATAAAAAGGGCACAGATCTTGGTTGGTTCTTAAGAGCAGCGGGCAGAGATCCTGTGTCCCCCTCTGTGGGGTCAGCCAGTCCCTGCACAGCGGGGCTGGCACAGGTGAGGCCACAGAAAACCCTGGGACAGTCTCTTCCTCTGGCACTTTTCATGGAATCATGGAATCATGGAATCCCAGAATGATTTGGGTTGGAAAGACTTAAAACTCACCCAGTGCCACCCCCTGCCATGGGCAGGGACACCTTCCACTGTCCCAGGGTGCCCCAAGCCCCAATGTCCAGCCTGGCCTTGGGCACTGCCAGGGATCCAGGGGCAGCCCCAGCTGCTCTGGTGCCTGTCCCAGCTGCATTGTCCGTGCAAGAGAATCCCTCTAGTTCAGATACTGACAAATAAAGTCTTATTTCCTGTGCTAATTTAAAAATATCAAGCTGCTCCCCTGCTCAGGGCTAGTTTTAGGCTCCTCCTGTTGCACGCTGCATTTATAACACCCCCCAAAACGGCAGCATTGGCTAAATTTGTATTTCCAGACACAGAACTTGGTTGGTTTCTCTTCATGTAAATGCTTATGAGGAGGTATTTGCAATTGCTTTTGTTTTCTTCTCCCAAATTGTCCCTGCATCTGTCTCCTTCATCAAAAACAGGAATGCAGCCCATTTTCCCACTAGGAAACAGGGTGAGACGGTGCACAGTGATTTTGCTTGAAATGCTGTTTACTTTCAGAAGTAATAACCTGAAATACTTTCCCCTACCTGCAAAGTATCAGCTGTTACCATCCTCCAGGATGGCATTACAATTATTTCCTGGTGATAATGTGTATTTTCTGCTCGTGAATTCTGAGGTGCATCTCTGCCACACTTTGCAGGGTTTCTAAAACACATTTGTTGCTCAAATGTCCCAAATTCCACCTTTTCAAAAGCTTGTTATGCTTGATCCGGGCTTTTTCTCCAGCTCCAGAGTCTGGATCACATGAGACTTCAATGATTTCAGTCATTAGAAAAGCTGAATAACATTTTCCTTCACTTCATGAGAGAACTGATAAAAAAGGTAGAAAGCTTGGAAGGCAAATTACAGGAAGTTCAGCTGCTTTGCAGACATCAGTGGCAGCTGAGGCACATTGCAAGTACCTTCAAAACATTCCCTAAAATACTTTTTAGTTAAAATTAGTTATAATTTGTAAAAACACATTTCTTCTTTGAAGTCAGCTGGGTTACCAAGTTCTTTCAACCTGAAATTAGAGAATTAAATCCTGGCTTTGATTAAAGAAATGGTGAAACTCCCCTTCATTTTATCGATGCCAAGACTGCAGCTATAACTACTTAGGAAAAAGAACTTGGCATTCCAGGTTTTACCTACACACCCACCAAGCTCACCCAGGGCTGTTTCTCACCATAGATTTTCTAGAGTTTATTTTCCAGGCCACTTCTAAACAGTGTGTGGGAGGGGTTTCCTTTACTGTCCAGAGTACATTCATTCCACTACCCCATAGATTTTGTTCATGCTGGACACTAAATCAACTCTCAAATGCCCACAGGTATCTTCAAAGGCTCCTGAACAAAGAATGGTTTACAAGGGTGTTTTTTGCTTTGCCAGGATGGTGATTTGTTATCCACCTCGTGGGTTTCTAAGCAGACCCCTGCACCGAGTGTTCCTGTTAATGGCCTGACTGTATTTAGCTGGATAAAAACCATTCAGCCCCACGTATGTAATAGTTACATTTCTGTGATATACATACTGGGTAAAAGCTTTCTCATTTTCATCATTTAGACAGGTAGGCTCTGCTAAATCATGTGCAGCACTCAGAGCAGGATGACAGTGTGGTGGGGGGTAAAGAAAATAGCAGGCAACTGCTGCAGGAGGCTTTTTCTGAAAGCCTTGACCGAATGTTTAAGCCCAAAAGAGGCTGAAAATCACTTTCTTTTCTTTTCCCGTAGCAAGTACCTTGTAGGAGCAGTGAGAGGCTGTGCTTGCATTGCTCGTGTCAGGTTGGGCTCCTTGGTGTTGCAGACCTGTCGTACCTCGAACCACTTTGTCTGAGCACCTGTCTGAGATCTGCACCTCCCACAGCCCCAGTCACTGTGCTGTGCACACCTAAAGGAGGTCCAGCTCTGCGAACTGGGAGGCTGGAATCCTTAACTGGTCAGGTCTGACAGATGCTGGCTGGAATTTACTTCCCATCTGCATTTCCCAATCTACAAAATGGAGTCTGTGTTCAGCTCCCTGTATATCGGTTTTGGACCCCACTTGCAGCCTCCACTAACTCTGGGTACCTCCAGAGCACATGGGGCACAACAGAAATGATCCCCCCGAGCCAAATTCCAGCAGTGTGAGGATGCAAGCTCACACTTAACCTGACTGCCCTGGCCTAAACCAATTCAGATCCACCCCACTTTACAGGAGACAAAGTTTGGCCCTCAGGTGGAATTTCTACCCTTGATTATCTTCATTTTCTGCAGTGGATCACACATTTATGCATCTCTGGCCCAACTTTAGCTGCAGTAGCTCAAGTGCCAGAATCAGTTTGGAATAAGAGCTTTCCTGCTCATGATCTTTATCTGGAGGGGGAAAAATCAGTTCATTATGTGCATAAACAGAGCAAGGATTCCTGTAGGATGAGGGAAACTAATTCAGTGAGCAGTCAGCAGCAGAGCACACCTTTTCCATCTCATTGGTCTCCCCTAAGCTTTTACATCATTTTCTGCTAACTTATATTTCCATTCCTTTTATTTTTAATTTAACATAACCTTTTTTCAAGTTGCAAACATATAATCAGTGAAAATGGCGTGGTTTTCTCTTTTAATTTGTATTCCTTGCCTGCTCCTCTTCTTCCCTAAAGACAGGATTGCTTTTACTGTTTCACGTGCTCATGAGTGCACGTTTGTGCTCTCTTTGTTGTCTTGCACTGTCCCACACACCCTCATCATCTTTAGTATCCCTGTTTTTATCCTGTAGTAGAAATCTTTTACAGGATTCCTTTTTACCCTGCAATTGTGCTGTTAAAAGGAAAAACAAAAGAAAAAGAGAAAAAGAGAGAGAACCTGTAGCTTACCTTGGAACCTCAGCCAACAGGAGTTCCAATGTGTATCTAGAGAGAAAATGGAAATAATCAATAAATGCACTTTGCAATCTGGTCAATGTCAATGGCATTCATCTGGGTTTTGTCTCAAATGATCAGAATCACTTCACTTTCTCAGTTAGTGGTTGCTTCCTGTTAAAATACAAACAGCATCCCTCCATGGGTGAAAACTCAATCTTTTTATTTTCCATATAATTTCTAAAATTCCCTTGGAATATTCCACAGGGCCTGATTTGTGCCAGCCACGTGTTATGAAGAAGAATATCAGTGTTTTCCTCTAATACCTGAAAAATTCAAAGCCACAAACAGCATTTCTCCAGCAGGTCATTCCCACCTCACATTAATTGCTGACTCCTGCTGCTGGAATGATGCAGCTTGCCCACAGCCTGAACGTGTCTGTCCTTTCACTGAGGTCATCACAAGTGCTAAATGTGCACATTTCCTCTGTCAGTTTGGGGGAAAAGGGCAGATTATATATCAAGGCTTTACTTTGATGCAGAACTTTCTGTGAGACACGTCACCCAAATAAACCCTGGAGCCTGTCCCATTGGGAATGGGATCTCATAAATACAGAGTCAAAGCTCATTGGCCCCCCAAGCCCCAAATATGATTATTAATTGTCTTACCTAGAGGTTTGTGACTAAAGTTGTTGTTTTAATGAAAAGCCTTTCAAATTGCTCTTTAAAAGGATATGCTTCACCACTTTTATTAGTTGTTAACTCCATTTTTAACTACCTATTGTTGCCAATATCCTCTTAGCTTGAATACAATCTCTTTTCCAAGCGACTCTATCCATTTTTAGTTCATTGATTCACTGGTTTGGCTTTTTTTTCCTTCCCTGGATTTCTAAAGCAGGAGAAGTTAAAAGAAATTCTTAATTGTTTACTTCATTGTTTGGGTACTGGTATCAGCATTGACATCTGGAGGAATATAAACAGATTTGAAAGACTTTTCCTTGTTGGTGTACTGAAGGGAGCTTTGCTATATTAAATGGATTTAAGTTTCCAAATATGGGTCAGATAAACTGAAATAATCTTCCCTGAGTTAATGTTGTTCTTTCAGGCTACTTATATGTAGGGGGTTTTTGGTATTAAATAATGTCTGGAGGCCTCAAACAGCATCAGATTCTGATATCATGGGGATCACTGGTTAACCCTACAACAAGGGCTTGGTTTTTACTCCACTGTGCATTAAATCTGTGTCTTGGAATTGCTGTTACTCGCACCACAACTTCTTTCCTTCCACGGCTGAATTTTGAGCTTTGCATTTACCCAAACTGCTGGGAATTTTGTGGGGTGCTTTCAGACAGGAGAGGCAGATTTGTGAGGCAGTCAGGTACCCCAACCTCAGACACACCCAGCTGTGACAGAGCTTCCCCAAGGAGCAGGGGTGAGATCCAAGATCTGTTCTGTGGGTCTTATGTGTGAGATTCCCATGGTATGTGTGTGGTTTTTCATGGAGAAACAGGAGAGGGGCTTGGGATTCACCATGTAGCCTTTGCCAACAGAGGGATAATTCATAACTAATTCATTTCTCTCGAAATTCCTGTGTTTGGATGCCCACAGCTGCACTTCTCTGATGTGAACAAGCAGCAAGTGGCGGTGGTTGTGGGCAGGGAGGATCTGCTGAGGTTTCAAACTGGTTTGTGTGGAGCAAAGCCCTCAAACTGGTGTGAACATCATCAGTCCAGGGCATCCCCACTCAGCCTGGAGGGAATTCAGGGCTCAGCCAAGCCCTGACACTGTCCCCTCCTCCCAGAGGTGCAGCTCTGTGGGGTTTTTCCCTTGACAATCCATAGGAAGGTTCCATTTATTTTCTATAACGTCGAAATCATTAAAAGAAAAGCTTTGGGGTGCAATGTGAGAGTGACAAAGATAATTACCGTTTTAAAGCCTTAAGAGGTTTCATGCATCATATAAAATTTTTCATTCCACCACCAATTTAAATCAATTACGATCTTTAAATCTATAATTGTGCTATTTAAAGCATTTTAAAGGGCACAATGCATGTGGTATTTCACTGTGTTCCCGAGTATTTTCACAACAGATCTATTTATTGTGTGAAAGCATCTAGAGGCTATTAAAAGCTGATCAGAGGCATTATTAACTCTTTACTCTGTCTCCTTAATGCAAGAAGCAGATATGCTTAAGCATTATTTATCACTTAGTCTCAGTCGTGCTGAATTTCTCCGCCTTTAGTCACAATAATTGTGGCAAAGCCTGGAATAGATCATGCAGAGTGTCCTCGTCATGCCAGACCAATGACTCCTCCGTGCTTGGCTGAGCAGGGATTTGCTTTCCTACTGCAACAAGGCAAAGAAACAGAGACTTTTCTAATTTATTCTTTTCGTGCTGGATCTAGATCACTGCACAGGTAAAGATGGGGCTCTGTGTTCTTCGTGCAAAGCCTTTTTCCTCTCCCTGTGTTTAGTTTTTATCGAGGGGTTCACCCTCTCTTTAAGCTACTTTATTATTACTCTTCTTAGGAAAAACTGTGGTTGTCTTTTAAAATCCTAAACCGGAAGTTTCAAGTGAATACAGTTTTGGTGAGTCTTATCATTTTTGTTTTAATGGAAGTTAAGACATCTGACATCTGATGTTTCTAAATTCATACAAAAATTGAATTTCTGATCAACATCTTTTCCTTCAACTTTGCTCCACTGAGATTTGTAACTGTACAAAAATAAGGAAGCACAAGTGAAGGACTGGAAGTCAAATTAAAATATCTCAGTAACTGTTTTTTTTTAAATATGGAGAGTCGAGGGGCTCCATATTTCCAGTAATTCTAACAGCAAATCTTGGCTGCCCCACTGTTTGTATATTCAGGATTAAAAACAAAGAAAAAACCACACACCCCACCCAAAACCAGCGAACCAAAAAAAAAAAGAGGAAACAATACGCACTGTCTTTCATTAGTAATTACTGCTGGTGAAAATTTGAGATATTCCCACGTCCACATCACTGCAGCTCAGATGGTCATTAGTGCAAGCTGATGGCAGTAAAATACTCTTCAAATATTTAGTCAGCTTTTGGGGAGGGCCGAGGGGAGGGGAGCTGCTTGTTGGTTTTCAAACATTATTTTAAGGGGGAGTTTTGTTGCTCTGTGGGCAAACGCCAGCCCCATTTTTGACAGGAATCTCCATTATCATGGAAACAGTTCTGAAACTGCTGAATGAGTGGACATGGCCTGGGTGTCTTTTTTATAGAAACAGAGCTGTGGGTAAAGTGCCTCTGTGGTGCAGGGAGTGCTGCTTGGAAAGATCCTTTTTTTCCTTTAATTCCAAACCCAAATAGCCCGTAGCACCAACAGCAAAAACTGGTTTCCTTCTTAAATTACTGGGATTCACCAGTTCACGTGTTCCCCTGGAATCAGCAGAGGTGAGTGCATTTGCTTCTTAAAGAATAGGCAGGATTTTCAGTACTTAAAAAGCTAATAAATCAAATAAATACTAAAGAAGGGGCCCTGCACTCTGCCTGCCCCGGGGAAAGGATTGTCCTGTCCCCAGGTAACAGCCTGGATGTGTAAATTTTGATTCTCTGCCTCAGTTTGTGTGATTTGGAGAGGAACTGATGGGAGCTGATGCTGTGCAGAGCTGAAACAGGGATTGCTGAGCTCAGAGAGGCACAAATTGATTATTTCCCAGACCTTCCCAGGTATCTGTGGGGTCAGTGCCCAAAATGCAGCTCCCCAGATGAATTTCCCTGCGGTTTGCTGGTGGTGGGGTTTGTCCTGGGGGAGGAACCTGGCCCCGAGCTGAGAGCAGCAGTTCTGGGGCAGGCAGGACACGAGGGAGAGCAGCGTTGTCCTTGCACTCGCAGGGACACAAACCCCCTTCCATGAGCAGCAGTGTCACTGGAATTAATCGTGCCAGGCACTGAGATAACGCTGTGAGAGCTCTCCCCACACAGCACAGGGGAAATTGGATGCAGCACCTTTTTCCAGAGGATTTCCTCTGGGAGCATTGGCTGGAGGAGCTCATTTGAAACCATCCCCTGGCTGCTGCTTTGTACCAAGGGGAGGATTTCTTCATGTTCTGACATCTCCAGCACTGACTTGCATGGAGGTTATAGAGCAGGGAGGTGAAAAACCGGAGAAGATGCTTCCAAAAGCAGTGTGTAACCTCAGATGTGCCCACATCAGTTGGTTGGTGGGTTAAATATTAGTTTCTAACCCTGTTCCCATTTGCCAGACTTTCAGATTGCAGTGGGCTACTCCCAATAAGATTTATCTTTTCACGCTTATTAAAAATAGAGCAGATTGATCTGTTAATCCTGCAGGTCCCTGGCTCCTGGCTGCCAAAGACACTTTATTTTCCTTGCTGCTTTTCCCTCACGTGAGGAATTTGGTGCTGTTCTGGGCTGTAACAGCAGAAGGTGTCAGTTCCCCTCCTGCTGCACAAACTAGGAAAAGCTCCAAATGGAGTCAGTGTGGCAGGTGAGGGGATTTGGCCGTGATTGTGCATCCCCTGGCACTGCCAGGATCCAGTCCCAGCTCTCTCTCAGCACATTCGGTGCCATCGCTGGGGGCTGTGCCACACCCGGAGCCTCCCTGGGCTTCCTTTTCCAGAGGGATTTTGAGCTGGACAAATTGACTCCCTCACCTGGGCAGTGCAGAGGGATTGAATGAAGCTGTGGCTCTGAGAGGGTTTCTGCAAAAGGCCCAGACCATTAAAACTGGAATAAAACAGATGGTGGAGAGCAGAATTGGATCTTTGGGGATCAAAGATATCGATACCTGAAGTCACTGCATTAAAAAGCAGCAAAGAAACCACAAACCTCCAGAATGGGAGAGGTCTGGTGTTAAAAACCATCAAGGCTGGCATATATGGGGGAAATCGAGGTTTTATTTTTAATATGGTTCTATGAGGGCAAACTCAATAAAGTTGTTGGTGTTGGAGGTTAAAAGCAACAATCTCCATAATGAAAATGCCATCCAAGTGCAATATTTCACAAAAAGCAAAAAAAATCCCTACCCTGCGTTAAAAATATTTTCCTCCCAAAGTATCCAGAGAACCAGCCCAGTAAATAATGTCACTACAGGCTAAATAGATTTGGAGATGATAAGGCTTTTATTTTTGCAATAATAGTAGCAAATAAAAAAAGGCCATTTAAAATCTGAACAATGTTTTTTATGTTCAAATAACAAATATAAATTTCTGAGTGGTTATCTCCATATTTCTTAATGGTAATGCATTCCCAGTTCTAACTCCAGCAAATACCCATTTTCACTCCAGAATTAAGTTATCCTATAAAGTAACAGCAACTGATAGGAGGAGTTTATAGTGAATATAGAGATTATTGATCTTAATGTACAAAGGATCCATAATGCAAACATCAGTGGCAAAATATTTTTGCATCTTATTTTTATATTTATTTGGAAAGTCTATAACTGCAATGGCTTATTTGACTAAACTGAGAAAAAGTACAAAATGCTTTGGAATACTCTGAGCTACAAAGGTAATAAGTGCTTAGATTATTGGATAAAATGTGATTTTCTTTGAGTAGAATACATCAAAAGACTCAGTTTAGGATTTCTGAGCATCATCATTGAAGAATATTCACCTTCCTGCAAGTGCAGCAAAGCCAAAGCATCACTCAGAGCTCTGTGCTAACAATCAGAGATGGACAAACAACCAAGAATGATCAGCCTACAAAGTAATCTGATTTTTATCCACAGGTCCTCAGCTACCCTGACCAGCCCCTAAGCAGCCCTTTTAGACACACATGAAAAGCAGTGAGACATTTACAGGGGAACAGCTCCACTTCCATTTCCCAAGCTTTTTTTTTTTTTTTTTCTGCAAAAGAAATCACTGTAGGAACATGAGACTTTTAAACTCACAAAAATAACTCAGCCTTGCCCTTTTAAATTGTTTCCAGTGACAACCGAAGTCACAGTGGCATTTGTTCCTGCAGATCCCAGCACACACATGTATCCATAATGATCCATCCCTCGGATGGCACAGTTCTTCTGTGCTTGCTACCTGTCAGGCTTGTACTCCAGAACCTTGAATATCAGTGACTCACTAATGTTTTATGATATTTTACCTCACTTTATGGTAGTCATTTATGACAAGACCAGAATGACATAAACTGCCATAAAGCAAAGCAATGCAATCACACAAATGACCATAAATCAAGATAGCAACAGAAAAAGGTCATAAAAAGGGAAGAAAATTGGAGAAAACAACATTTGAGTTCAGATTCCAAAGTCTGGAGTTAGCAGCACCGAACTTCAGGACAGATGGATGTGAGCAGGCAGAGAATTCAGTGTTCCACTGATACCAATCATTTTGGGAGGCACTGACAGTGATGCATAGATGGGCTTTCGTTACTTTTAAGGCTGTTAGGAGGTAAAAAGAGTTTATTGCAAGTGTGTGAATGGGCTTTTTTTCTCCTGTGAAGTTATCTGAGCTTTGTCCTACACCCCAAGCAATTCCCAGTTTGGATGACCTCTAGAACAGCTCTTCTACAATCTCTGTTTATCTTTTGTTTTACATCAAAAATGCTTTCCTGGTAATCAAGTTGGCCACCTCTAGCAGAACGGGGTCATGGTGCTCTTCCCTTGGAAGGCTTTTCTTGGTGTGAAGGGGCAGCTCCTAACCAGGGTGGGAGCTGGGATGTCCAGGGTGGTCAGTGGGGATCAGACGGATTTAGGATTGTGGGTGGGGCTGGAGCTGGATCTGTGGTTTTGTGTGAGGTCCCCTTGCTGATGGGGACAAGAGCAGGACCAGATGACATCAGGGAGGACAAGGAGCTCCGGATTGGAGCCTAATGGGGCAGCAGGAGCTGTAAGCAATGAGGTGTAACGGGACGTAAACCACACCTTAAAGTTATACCCCCATAAAAATGAGAAACTGCTGGTGGTGCAGATAACAGCATTTATGAGGAGAATTTATGGGCTGCTCATGTGGTATAAATATATACAGTACACAAACACCAGTGGGAATAAATTCCACCGGACAACCCTGTTATTTTAACAGTAACCTTGAAAATATTATGTTATTTAACTGTAGAAAGTGTTAAAGGAACAATACATCATTTAATCCCCTCCTCTCCCCTGTCCAGCTCACCTCTGTTTTAGCAGCCATGGCATTGTAAGAAGTGCATTAAGATAAACACTGATAGTTAATTGCATTTATTTTAACATCCTCATGCTTCTCCATCCACCCCCTTGTGCTTTCAGCCTCTTTCTGAAGGAGCTGAAGTGCTTGAAAAACTCTGAGGACATATTTTTATCCCCAGTCTTGATCCAAGACCTCTAATTCTTCCCCTGATCTGTTTCTCCCTTCCTGAAGTGAGTTGCTTTCCTCTTTCATAGTCTCACTTGCGCTCACAACTGCCAGAACCATTTCTGATCATTTCTTTAAATTCTTCCTTGTCAGAGGACACCAGAGTAGTAAATGGAGATGACAGAAATGTAGCAGATAAGCCAAAAAAAAAGAAAAAACAAACTCAAAAACCCCAGAGCACTTGAACTGAGAGCTCCTGAGCAAGTGCCTTTGCAGGGAGCCGAGCTGGGGAGCCAAGATTTGAGGGGTGCAGCACAAGGGATGAGCAGCTCCTGTCCTGCCTTGTGCCTCCACGGGGCTCTGTGCTCAGGGACAGTTTGGTTCCCGTCTTGTCCCTCTGCAGGACAACATCTGGAATATTTGGGATCGCTCCAATTCCCTTTGGAAAGGTCCTGTCCAGAGGCAGGATGGTTTCACCTGCGAGTCCCACCCTGGCAGAGAGGGAGGAGATGCCAGCAGGGCAGGGGCTCTGAGGTGGAAGGGACACACGGAGAAGGGGTTGGGGATCCATGAAGAGCTGCAGTGCCTGGATGCTCCACCTTGTCTTAATTCCCTGTTAATTCCCTATCCAGAGCAGGAGACAGCATTTGGGAAAGGAGAATGCCATACCCTGCACTTCAGGAGGAAATTTGTTTGCCTTTCCAACTCTTTCCAGCTCCAATTTTAGGAGTTATTCACCAAGGTGTAAATTCCCTTTCTCTGCCTGTGCTCTTGCTGCCAAGAAAGTAAACTAGGACAAGTTAACAGAGTGATCCAAGAGGAAAGGAAAAGCTGGGATCTTAATTTTTGATGCAGTCTATGTGTTCTCATTATTACATTGTCTGTTTGTATTACTTTTGATTTATAATGTAATTGGGGAACTATAGAAATGTTAATGGGAAAGATACTGTTCTGAATATGACAAAGTTGTTTACTAATTGTTGCCTTTAACTTGGGCTAATTTTGTAGTATTGAAATATTTAAAAATGTTTTATTTCTTTGTTTTTGGGTTGTCGTGAAAGCGTTGTTTGGTTTCAACTCCATCCTCAGACGGGCTGAGCTCCCTCCCCCTTTAAAAGTAGGAAAATAGTGCAAATTAAAAATTTGTTACACTGGGGTTCAATCTCAAACCTTTAGGCAAGCCCATCCATTTTGTTAAATATTTAGATGAGAAATCGTTGCTTGGCTGTTTATTTATTTATTTTTCCAACATCCACCGTGCTGCTCATTATCTTAGGGGAGATGGAGAATATTGCAATGATTATTAGTAAGCCTGGTAATGAGATTACTGAACCATTTGCAGTTGACTTTTTTTTGTGACGAGTAATTACAGGGGTTTATTTACAGTGCCTTTAGAGGGTTTGGTTTTGTTTTTGCCTTTTAATGATTCACATTTATATCCTTTGTTCTTCGTGGAAGGGATGAGATTGTATCTCTGGGTGTTCTGCATTTCTCCCTTCCCAACACTCCCCCTGAAATGAGTGTTGCACTTCAGAGGGAAGAAAGCAGCTCTTATCCAGCCAAGTGATCCCCATCCTGAAAGCTCTTTTATACCTGAGTAATCTGACAGATATTAATTGGGAATACTCAGGTAAATAGGATTATTTGTGCATTTATCCTGGGTGATTCTCCCAGCCCGTGCTCAAGTCAATGGAGAGAGTCTCATCGACTCTCTTTGGCCTTGTCTGTCTCGTAAATGTGATTTATTAATAGAAAACAGTAGAAGGGAAGAGCTGCTCTGCAGGCCTTAAATATCTCATAACTGGGAGTTGTTAAGGTTGGTCACATCATTGTCACATTTATTACTCCCATTCCTGACTGTTACCCACTTTTCCACCAAAGCAACTGTGAATTCAGCTGTGATTTTAGTGGAGGACTCCTGGTATGGAGGGGGAAAAGAAGAAGAGAAGAGATTTGGGGCAGTTACTGGGAACAGGTACAGGAGAGTCCTTGGGGAAGAGGGAACTATGGAATAAAGATGCCCTGGTGCTACAGGACAGAAGCCTTTATTTAGAGAGCACAAGGGTTAGACATGTGAAAATACAACATCTTTGTTTTCCTGGTGACTCAAAGTCTGTAACATCGAGTTAAAGGTCTCCCATTGCCTCAGTGGGCTCAGTTTCATTGTAAGGCAGTGACACCTTTAAAGCTCTTTCTGCCTCCTTGTTTTGCCAGATTTTTTTACAATAGGTTCAATTCTAAATTCAGGCAGAAAGATGTAAAAATTTTATGCACCCAGCTTTAATCACCTAAATAGGGCACAGGCAAAAAGATGAAAATTGGGGCTAATATGTAACATTAAAGTTATGGCTCTAACCCAAGCTATTATTTAGAAATCAGTGGGACGTTTCATTTGTAAAAATTGCAAGTTCTGGGATTCCTTTCATGTTCAAAAGCAGATCTGTGTTTAATACTTGAAATTTATATAAATCCACAGTTAAAATGCCTTAAATGCAAGATTTGTTTTTTCCGTCAGCAGCAAGCAAGCCACTTGCTGTAAAAACCCAAAACCACACAGAACATTTCAGTTTAGCTGCAAAAAAATTGGAATGTAAAAAAAAAAAATAAAAACCAAAACAAAAGGACAAGAAGCTCCAGAATAATTGCATTTCCTTGCAGAATATTGCCAAAGCTAAAAACTTGTTTATTTTATCTCAGGAAGTATCTGTTGACTGCTTCATTACATCAAGCATAAAACTGCACCACAAAAGCATCCATGACTTATCCAAGGGAATTTAAAGCCGGATCCCAACCACCCTGGCTATAGCAGAAACCCTTTCTGCAAATGACATGGAGCAGTCTGTGGAGAGTCAGTGGAAGGGAAGGAAGATGATCACTCCCAGTATGTAACTCACATTCCAGCCATGAGCTGTAATGCTGAATCCACCTAAGCCAGGATTAAGAACCCAACACACCCCTTTATTTTTGACCTGCCACGTTTATGCTCCTCTGAGCCGAGGTTATGTGAGCTGGCTCACAGCACTGCTGCATTCTGCTCCTTTTCTCTCTAAAAGCACATGAATAACCTCACCTGAGGTGCACAAGGCAGTGACAGCCACCACGTACACACTTGATTTCTGAAGTACTGCATTACAAAGCCAGAGAACCTCATTAGAATAAACCCTTTCTTAGAAAGGAAAAGGTCAAAAAAACCCCTATATTGAACAACCAGGGTTAATTGCACTCTGTGAAATTCCAGATTCAGCTAAACTGCCATCACCTCGTTGGGATAACTTGTCACACTGCTGGAATTTAAGCACCAGTGATCTACTGAGAGTAAACATCCTTATGCACAGTGGCTAAAGGATGGGCACCCTGGGGTTTCTACCAAGCCTCCACGACCATATATTGATGCTGGGCTCGTTCCTTTCCCTGGTTCTGAAGCACAATTAATCATCTCACTAAGGTGCCCTGTGTGGTCCATAATTAATATTATACATGGACTTGGGAAGAAAGCTTTGGGAGGGATCTGGATGATCCCAAAGAAATATGGCACCTCCTTTACATTCAACAGCGAGCTGGAGTTGAGTCTGCTTGGTGGAGATTGAGCTGCTCCAGTTTGAAAGATGAGGAGTGATGACAATGTTTCTTTTTCATCCCTTGCCCCCAACACTTGCAGTATTCTCTCTGTTCAAACACTGCCCGAGTGCTAATTTTTGCCAAAAGTGAAAGAGAGGGTGAAAAATCATTAATTCAATTTCTCACTGGTTTGCCTCTGGTGATTGCTGTCACTTCAGGTAATAGCTTGTCTGTGGTTCTGACCCAATTCTTACACCAGTCCCTCCATACTCAACCAATTAATCTAATGGTTCATTAATTGCAAACATCTGAAATCATTAGAACCTGATTGAGCACAAAAGCATCAAATCCCGTGAAGCTGTGACTGCTTAGCCAGCAAATGGTCTCATTGCAAAGGAATGTCAATGTTTATAGTAAATGTAACCTAAACTGGGGTGTTCATTGACATATCCCTCCATTTGTATACAACAGCTCTGACATCTATCAGTTCAGGAGTGCATGATTTATCCACTGCTATATCCTGGAACTGACAAGCCAAAGATTACAGCTTAACCTACATGAAAGCAGAGGCTGTATGTATTCCTAAAATAAATATTTAGTAACTGACAAGCTCTGGTTAATATTAATTCCTGATAGAAAGCAGTCAATTTAAGCTTACTTCATGCCAAAATCTATTTGTATTTTGTAAATCATTTTTCGTGAATATAGTCTAGGGAGAATGTGTAAGTGGGGGTGGGTGGCTGCAGCAGTTGCATTTTATATCTCCCACATCTGCATTAAGGAGAACCCTTCGTGTGCCAGGGAAGCGTGGAAGGGCACACACAGCACTGGGATGGGGACTGGAAAATGGAGGCTTAATTAAGTGAATTTAGTGAGTGTGAAAGATGCCAAATTGGGCATTCTGGAGCATGAAGCCTCCTGTTCATCCATGGGGGAGCCAGCACAGGTAGCAGTAAACATCACTGCCAAGTGGCATCAGGGACGCCTCTGTCACCTTGGTGTGGAGACAAGTGCAGACCCTGTCACGTGTACCCACAGGGTCTGCCTGGGATTTTCCTCTTTTTCTTTGTTTTTTTTTAGTGCTCTGCTCTGGTTGACAAGGTGGTGATTGGTCAAAGGCTGGACCTGATCTTGGAGGCCTTTTCCAACCTCAATGACTCTGTGATTCTTCTTCTGTTTGTTTTTAGAGGCTACTGATTGTCCTGCTGATAGATAAATAGGGAAAGAGAGGAAAATGTCCATTAGGATGTTCCTGAGCATTGGCACCCCCCAAAGTGTTTCTGCCTTGCTGCTCTGGTGACAGCTGCCTTCCCACAGGGTCCAGTCTGGGGCCACTTGTCACCACTGTCGCCAGCATGGCTGTTGTAAAGGGGGAATGATATTTTCCTGTTGAACACGTGTTTTGATAGACGTCTTCACAGGAAAACTCAGTGGGCTGCTCAGTTTATGGTTACAAGTGTGAAACTTTGTGCACAGTGCAGATGAGAGTTCGTCCTGCCCCTGCACGGGGCAGATGCTGAGTTGGTGATGCAACAAAGGTGAGCACTGTGTGTTCATCAGACAGGATAAAATCGTGACTACTCTTGCCTAGGTCTGCATTTTAGACCCTCAAACGACCTCTAACATAAATGTGTGTGTGAAACTCATCCCTGTGCTCCTAAAAGCCCTCACTGAGCAGAAGGGAAAGGACTGGGTCTACCCTTCCCAAACTGCAGTCACAGTAAGCACCCCCACAGTCATGTGCAGCACTGAAATATTCCCATTTAAAAGATGGATAATATGGGTGCAGAGTGATACCAAAGTGCTTAAACAGCTGTCCATGTGAGCAGGATCCTTCTGCTCCTGCACGTGACAGTGGGGAGGGCTTGGAGAGGAGCAGGGAGAGCCAGGGCTGGGGCTGCTCAGGGAAGGAGCAGGCTGTGTGCTCCTGGCAGGAGATGAGCAGTATCAGTAGCCCTAATGATCCAGGACAGTGGCCTGAGGAAGTCCTTGGAGTGTGGTTTCCTTTATCACTTTTACTGGGCTGCCCTTTGGGAATGAGTTATGATCTGCTGGTTTGATCTTTTGTATTGTGTGTGGGGTTATTGCACCTTTTAGTTCCTGACAACAGTAGTAAAGCTGCCAAGTATTACTTAAAGTGTGGGAATGTTTACAAGAACTCAGCAAAGGAGAGTGCCTGGTGTTCAGAGGGCTGAGAGAGCAAGAAACATCATCAGCCACCGGCCAAACGGGGTTCTGGGTGCAGCACCTCACTTTGGAATGACCTTTTCCAGCTGCCAGAATGGGCCTGTATCAGTATTCAAGGGCCAGGAGCAATGTAAATCCTGAAAAGCACAATTCCAGGATGTATCTGTGCTTATTTTCAAGGAGAACTGCGTGTGATTCTCTGTATTCCTCTATGTTCCCATCTGCTGTGGAGTTATTGCAGATGAAATCCCAAAGCATGTTTGTTCTGAACATGAAATTTTCGGTTTTTGACAGTGTTCTAATGGAATCATAGTTCAAAATATTCCGTGAAAACATTACACTCCCCCATCATTAAGGTGAATTTTGTTTGCATGCTCTTTTCCCAGAACACTGATGTTAATTTTTGCTTAACTTTAGTCTTACAAGGTATGAAGCAATTTAACAGACTCGGTAACCTTTCATTAAAGTTCAGTGCAGTACTTAAGCATGTTGGGTGCATTAATTGTTAGCTGACAGCTATTGTTTCTGTGAAACCCTTTTGTAGGAAAATTTCTGCTTGATGGATTGGATTTTACAAAATTTGCATTTCACTGAGCCAGAGTTAACTGGTACTTAGAGCTACAGTAGATATTTAAATTGGAAAACGATCATTCTTCAGACTATTGTTAAATATCTGTTAAAACTATGAAACTTGTTTAGGATAAACTTGGTTCTGGAGCTCATATCCCTGCAGTGTTGGCTTTGACACATCGTTATAACAAAACTGGATTCTGATATAGATAGAACTGAAATCTGCACCCAGTCCTGAGTGCTGGCACAAGGGAAAGCCAGGAAAATCAGCAGTTGTATGTGTTTCTACAGCCGTGGTTGAGAGCTGGAGTCAGATAGATGTGTTTCCTGCTGAGGATGCTATTAGGTGCTGTAATGCAGGGTGAGCAGCTCTCCGAGGTGCTGGGGAGCGTGGAATTTCTCAGGTAGTAAACTCGGAAGACTTTAATGGATTAGCAGAGTTTTCCTGGCTACTGACTTTGCAGTGACCCTTGCATGCAGCAGACTGAGCTCCCAGAGCTCTGCACCAGCCAGAGGAATATTGGAGCAGCAGGGGTTTTTCCAGTTCCCTCACTGGGGTTCGGCACTGGGGTAGCACCAGCACCGAGACACTGAGAAAGGAGGGCAACACTCCAAATCTCTGAAAACGAGGAGGAGGAGGAGGAGCTGACAGTGATAAAAGAGGGGTGAAGCACCTTGGGAAGAACATGAAAGTTCTGTGTTTGAGCCAGTTGGTTACAGGTGCTCCAGAAGAGAGAGCAGAGCAGCTGGCAGGGGCTGTGTTAAAAATAAGAACTAAAAGAAGGCAAAGCTCACACAGCAAATGAGGACATCAAATCTGAAGGCATCTGGCTCATTATGTTGACCTACAGTGAAGATGCTGAGAGGGCTAAGGACCAAGAAAGAGGAAACCAAATTGTCCAACAAAGAGGATGAACTGAGCTGAGGGAGGAATTACAGAGCACAAAACGTTCCTAAATTGCTAAGATCGAGTAACACAGAGACATTTATTTAAAAGTGTGGAGCACTGGATCTGTGCTGTTGTATATACCCTGATTTTATCACTGATCCACCAGCATTAGGAGCAGGAGAATTTCTTTTTATTTCAATACACATCTGTGCATCCCCTCTGATCACAGCTCCATCTTTCCTGGTTGCCAATACATCCCTTATATTCAGTGAAACCTGGTGAAACAGGAAGCCAGGAACATTTCTGAAGAGTCATGACCATAAATGTACAAGTAAGAGCACCAATACTGTAATTTTTTTTTTTTACTTAAGTTGTTAAAAATGTAACACAACTTTTCAGTAATGACAGAATAAATTAATATTTTCTGATTATGTCAAAGATCTGAGTAAAAGTTGAGTTCATGCCTACCTATCAGTAAATTAATTACGTGCTGTAATTTGGTAAATTTAGGTGACTTTAACCACTGATCTTGGATGCTTTATTAAATACAGAAGAGTAGCAAGAAATTCCTTAGATCATCAGTATTATCTCATCAGGAGTGGAAAGGGAATGTTACTCCCTTCCATATCCTAGAAATCTGATGGGGAAAGGAGAGAGACAGACAGAGAAGTGAGTTAATTATTCAAGAAGGAGTTTCCTCTTCAGCAAATTCCTCTCTCAGCTCAGCCCAACCCTGTCATTACATGGCTTCTAATTTTAGGAAGAATTTGGGTAGCGGGTCAGAACTTTAACATTTCACTGCAGAGTGCATGTCACAGAAAATGGTCAAGTATTTTCACTTCTTTATTAATTAAGGGTCTCATGGTGAGATCTCACACTCCCAAGTTCTTTGTGTGCTCTCTTTCTTCAAAAATGTTCTTCATTTTTATGCTCAAGAAGGGAGAAAGGAGAAATAACTCAATAATGCTGCAATTTTAGCAGCATCCACCCCACTGTCCTTTCCATTCCCACGAGTCCATTATCCCACAGGTCCCCTGCATCTGTCATGGATGGGAACGAGCCCCTTGGGTGGAATTCAATCAATACCTTGACCTTCAGCAAAATCCTTTGTTTGCATCAAGTAGACAATGGAAAAAAACCCCATATTAAATGGAAAAATAGCATTTTCATGCTAGGTAGGATACAGAATCCATGGATGCTAAGGTTGGGCACTGCTTGGGAAATGGAGACAGTGGGGCAGAAAACATGGAAATCTGAGTTATTGTCATTCAGACTGCAAATGAGCTCTGGGATATTTGTGAGATCTGTCACGTTTGCACTTTGTGCTGAGGTCACCCATACACAGAGAGCAATTTTTCCAAGATGCAATATCTGTTAGACAAACAAAATGAAAGCAGAGCTCGTTTAGGGAATCTTCATTATTGGGTGTGGCAGAGGAGGAAAGGCAGGAAGATCTACAAAGGGATCGCGTGAAACAGAGCTTGAGAGATCAATTTTATGTTGGTTAAAGCAGAAAATTGGCGATATTTTCATAAGGGAATTGCCATAATTGTGTTCTCATGTTTTTGAAATTAAGCATTTCCCAAGGCAGTGAAGGCTGGGGAAAATATCTCAGTGGAAGTGCTGGGCTTTAAAAAATATAAAAAGTGGGTTTGTCACTTGTGTGGTGCTCTGAGAGCCAAAGTTAGAGGACCTGTGACAAAAAGATGTTGGGATGTGCAACACACCTTGTGCTGTTACTGGACTGCTTGGGAAACGTGGAAAAACATGGGCAGGAACATGAGCAAGCAATTTGTTTGGGGTTTTCTCAGTGAAAATTGTATTTTGATTGAAAGTTTTGGAGCAGTTCTGTAAAAGAAAAGCATTAAGTTTTCAGAATTTCTGCTGAAACTAAATTTCTTCTGGAAGTGTTCTAGGAATGGATTACAGGGATGCTTAGGACAACAGGATAACTCCTCCAACAGCTTTGAAAATAGAGGAGTTATAGGAAAACATGCTCAGTCCAAACTGTTACCTTGATAGACATATTTTATTTCTTAATCTAACACACATTTCCAAATGAGGCAGCTCCTTGCTCAAATGGCATTTCTGTATCCGAATATCTGTGGTTTAGTCTACCTTATTTGTAAATTAGGTAGGGAGATGCAAAATTTGTGATCCCAGCTCTGTGGCCATTTTTCCTGCAAAAAGGTGTTTGAAGAAAATTTTACATTATTAAATAAAAAAGTCATATTTGGGAAAATCTATCCTAGTTAACTTTCCTTTTGTGTTCTTTATAAACTCTGATACCTTTTGCATATTCATTCTTAACTAGAGATGACCAAAGCATTCCACCTTCAACTTGTTTTGATATAAATTTTTCCAGTGAAGGGCAGAGAAAGAGAAGAATTTATAAAATGTGAGAAGACTCTTAAAAGGAAATAGATAAATAGGAAATATATCTATTATTCCCTGCTTACTTTTAATCATCTCAGATTCAAAAGACAGTTTGCATTCTTCGTTGACAAACAGAGAGCCACTCCAGGAGTGTAACCATAGTAAAATTCACAGCTAGGATAATGTACAACTGGAATTCTGTCTGGAGGAACTGAGGTATGCCTTGGAGGAATGCATTAGATGCTATGGTTAATTAACTAATTTACTCAATCGAGTTTAACAGTGGTTTTAACTTTAATGGCACCATTACATTTTAATATGAAAATAACAGGCTGGGTTCCCGGCGCTCCCCGCAGCCCGCCCCCTCTCCACCGTGCACTTCACAATTGGATTTTGATTTGTGACATCCTAAAACCCCTTGCAGTGTCAAGCACACGAATTCCACCGCGTGCAGGAGCCCTCTCCGTGCCCATCTTGCACATCCAGCCTGCATTCCCCAGGAACCATGGAGATTACACACGTGGAAATACAAGTTAGGCTCCCTTTAGTTGTGTCTGAGGGATGCTCTCACAGGAGATCTGGAGTCGCTGTTCCCTGGCAGAATTCCCTGTCTGTGCCTGGCTTCCCACTGGCACAGCTGGGTCCTGCCAGGCTGCAAGGGAAAACGAAGCAAAGGGAAAAAGGGTTCACTCTGTGCTCCTTGGTTTGGTGAAGGAAGACTCTTCTCCTTCCTTAAAAACCTCAGTCACGGACCCCTGAGATGTTCCTGCCCCCACAGCAAAGTCCACCCTGGCTGCGCTCTCCCCCACACATCTTTGTGAGTTTTCTGCTTTATGGAACATAAATATTCTATGGATTCCTTGAATTTCGTATCTTAATATTCTTAGACAACCACGACAACCATGCTTCACTCTGTATCTTATTTTTGTCTGATCTAATTAATATTAAACACTAAACTAAATGTGACTGTGGAAATCCTGCTCCCCAGTACGCCACTGGTTTCCAACTGCAGCCCATCAGCAAATAAGTGTGGGGGGAATTGTGCCCAAAGCTGGCAAGAGGAGGCAACTGATGCCTTATTTCTAGAACCATTTATTGGGATATGGAAAATGTACCTTCAAATTGTGTCAGGAATAGAACATGCCGCTCTTCCTGTCAATGCCTTGCTGTGGGTAACACAGAAGAAGCCTCATTTTTACGTTGGGTTTTTTTTGAGACTAAAACCCTTTAAAATGTGGTCACCCAGAAAGAATATGGTGACCAGGACTTGGTGTGTGAAGTCCATGTGGCTTCCAAAAGGCCCAAACATCCAGTTTGATGGCTGGCACAGCTGAGGGAACTCTGTTCCTTCATGGCAGAAAAAATTTGGGTGCTTAGAAGACACAGAATCCCAGAATCATTGAGTGGGAAAAAATCTCCGAGGTCACAGAATCCAACCTGTGTCCAATCCCAACTTTGTCCCCAGCCCAGAGCACTGAGTGCCACGTCCAGGCCTTCCATGGACACCTCCAGGGATGGGCACTCCAAACCTCCCTGGGCAGCCCCTGCCAAGGCCTGAGCTCCCTTTCCATGGGGAAATTCCTGCTGCTGCCCACCCTGAGCCTGCCCTGGCCCAGCCTGAGGCCGTTCCCTCTCGTCCTGTCCCTGTTCCCTGGGAGCAGAGACCAATCCCCACTTTGCCACAACCTCCAAGTCTCCCTCGGAAACTCCAGTGCCCAGGACAGAGCAGAGCCCCTGGGGTTGTCCCCACGTGGGTCACACCAGAGGATGAAGCGTTAGGGATGGGGGTTGGAAGCAGCAGCTGGAAAAGGCAGAGATTCCTGGTGGCAGAGGACACCCTGCCACTGGGTACCCACATCCAGCTGATAATAGATTTCATCTGATTGTGGCAAGGGACAGTAAATCACAGCTAAACACTTATATGTGATTTTATGGAGAATTTTTATTATCATAGGTACAAAGGCCGTACTTTGGAGATTAACTGGCAAAAGTTTTACAAGGCAGTGGAGATAATGAATCACAAATTCCATGAGGGTGAACCTCCCGTGCTGAATCCGAGTACAGCTGTCTCATATTTGCTCTGTGTGCATTTTGCTACCAGTAATTTTGTCATCAATTTTCATATTTTGTTTAAACATATTTGTCTTTTGGACAAGATAGGTCATATTTCACCCATTTGATGAATTTTCTCCTTGGTCCAGTTTTACAGGATTTGCACTTAATTAATTGCACAACCTTTAATTCGGCAGACTGTTTTTAATGGCTGTGTAGTTTCAAATGCACATACAGGGAGGAATTTCAAAAAGTAATTGTTTTTATGTCACTACCATTGAAAGTTGCAATTATTAAAATATGCACATAATGGCACAGAATTCCTTCGCTGATGATATTAAATACGCACAAGTTTTTAATGCGGAGTTTTAGGGAATTTGAGGTATGACCTCCATATAGGAATATTCACACACAGCCCCTGCAACTTTGGACAAATTCACAGCTTCCACTTGGCAAATTTTGCACGTGTGCTTTTGGCAAGATGAGCCTCGATTTAAATTTTTTCCCGGAATTTTGCTGCAGTTCCGTTAAGAGTCGGTGACGGGACTCCTCGATCGGGCTGAGAGTGCTGTGCTTCAAAGTGCTAAACAAATTTCATACTTCCAATGCTCGGGCAAGCTTAGGGAAGGGAAGGCCACCTTTTCCTGGAGGAGCTCAGCACTGACAGTCGTGGCTCTTTTAAAAGCTTCTTTAGTTCTTAGCAGGCTGGCAGGAGAGGGCCAGCTCACCCTGCAGACAGGCTGCTGTCTGCGAATGTGCCCATCAAACGTGTTTGTCAAGCCACCAGGCTCTTCCATGCCTGGTAAAAGGCAGACAGGAAGGAGTAGGCAAAGGTCAATCCTTGTCAGCTCTTTGTAAATGTAATTGTAGTGGCAGTCTGCGAGGCTGCCTCGTTCCCTAGCAACTTTGGGTGTGCAGGGAAGAGTTAAATACATATTGCTCAGGGTTGCTTTTTCCCCCTAATTTTGGCAGTAGGGTTTTTTTGTTGTTATTTTGTTTTATTTACTGGCCTTTGTGTGTATTTGGAGGTTTGTGTGCGTAAGCTGCGAGCTCCCGTCAGCAATTGTGTAAGGCTTCAAAAAGAAAGCTGTTCCTGAGGACTGACTGACTTCTGAGTTGGAGGATAATCATGATAATTAATCTACATCCTGGCTTCTTTTGTTATGTGGCTCTGAACAAATGCAATTTGTGAAACAAATTCCACACAGCCTCTGTTTTTCACATTGGTAGTGGTGAGCTGCCATCAGATTCTAACCCGGTATCACAGAGTGCTTGGAGAGATCTTTTATGCTGATGGTGATTAGATGGGGAATTTTTAAAGTATATATGTCACAAATACCTCCTGCTAATGACAGCCATGGGAGCAGTGATTTTAAGGCAGATTTTTGTTTAGAGGAATGAATTTAGGGATTAAGCCAAGGCACGCAACTCCAGTGCAATTTCTAGGAGTTGTCCCTACTTACACAAAGGATGAATTAAACTCATTTATCTTATTGAAACCTGAGACAAAACGTGCAGCTCACGTGTGCTGGGGACTGGCAGAGCTGCTCTGACCACAAGGTGCTGAGAGAGATGTTCCCAGCAAGGCCCAGTTCAGGGTGTGGGATGGTGAGCACAGTCCCAGTGCTCCGGGTGGGAATGGCCTGGGGAGCCCCCAGTGCGGCTGCACCACGGTGAGAGCGCTCAGGGCTGGCCGGGAGGGTGGGCATGGATTCATGGAATATCCTGAGCTGGAGGGACCCACAGGGATCATCAATGCTGGCCCTGCACAGACACCCCAACAACCCCACTCTGGGCATCCCTGGCAGCGCTGTCCAAACGCTCCTGGAGCTCTGGCAGCCTCGGGGCCGGGACCATTCCCTGGGGAGCCTGGGCAGTGCCCAGCAGCCTCTGGGGGAAGAACCTTTCCCTGCTCTCAGCCTGAGCCTGCCCTGGCCCAGCTCCAGCCGCTCCCTGGGTGCTGTCCCTGGTCACAGAGAGATCAGAGCCTGCCCCTCCACTGCCCCTCTCAAGGAAGTTGCAGACAGGGATGAGGCTCCTTGCAGGCTCCCCTTCTCCAGCTGAACAGCCAGGTGACCTCAGCCACTCCTCCTACGGCCCCTCCAGACCCTTCACCATCCTCACAGCCCCCTGTCTGTCACTGCAGAAACCTGTCCCTGTGCCAAAGTGTCACCTGAGCAGTGTGGAGATGGAATGAGGAGTGACTGTGATGAGCCACTCGTGCAGGCTATGAAACACTGAGAGAAGCAGCTGAAGTGCTGCTTGGTTTTCCATTCCCACCACATTAACCTGGCTAAAGAGCAGCTCAACACAGTGCAGGCTATAAGTGTAATTAATTGATCTGCCAAGTCATAGGTTGTTCCCTTTCCAGCAGCTAATATTCCATTTTCCAATGGAGTCACAACACTTTCACAACATTCAATGGTGATATTGATGCAGGTAGAAATGCCTCCAGAACATTGTATCAATCCATATTATTTTAATTTAACAGACTAAATTTCCTCGTGTTGTTGTTCCTCTGACTTCAGCAGAGTTCCACAAGCAGAGGACTTGTTCCAGTGAGTTTTACAGTGCTGCTGGCCATCAGTAATTCCTCCCTCCACTCCGTTCTTGGCTTAACTGATGGAACCTTCAGAGATGGGCACGGTGGTTAAATTGCTCAGTGGCTGGTGCAGGCAGCAATAACTCTTTTTTCACCATCATACGCAGTTTTCTGCTCATCTGTAGGTTTGTAAATGTAAAATTTCAGGTGAGACTGTGCCTATTGATGTAACTGGACAGTTTAGCACCCACACAGGTGGGATTTGCTCTGAGTTGGTGTGCAGGCATTGCCTTCCCATGCTCTGCACGGGATGAAGGGGAGCAGGGACCCATCCTGTGGTGCTGAGGATGCTCTGTGCAAACACAGCACTGCAGAGTCTTGCCCAGGCTCCCAGAAAGTCCCAGCTAATCTTAAATCCAGGCTGGTTTTTCCTTCTCTTTCCTTTTTTTTCTGAACCCTGGGAATGAAAAGCAAAAAGGAAGTTGTTAAGGTGAGAGGAGAAAATGTTACAGGCCTCCTTCTCTTCCATTCATCTTTTCAAGAACCCAGAATAGTCTGTTGCAGAGAGAAAACGGGGGACTGAGGTGCTTGAGGATGGATCTTCAGCTTCCCCCTCCTGTCCAGGAGCACATTTGGATCACAAGCATGGGCAGGTAACAGGCAGGTGTCTGCAGGTGGGATCTCAGGGCTCCAGAAGGGAAACCAGGAGGTTTTAGTGAGCAGGTTGGGCAGTCTGACACCTTCAGCTGATTTTCAAATTGCCATCAGCTTCCACAGCCTTTTCAAAGGTGATCACAACAGACCTGACTCAGGTGGATTTGTGGAACCAGAGCACCATCCAGCTCCAAATTTCACAACCTGTGACAGGGGAGCACGTCCCTGTAACCCTCCAGGACTGGCACCACAGACTCATGGTTCTGCTCTGGGCACAGGGCCCTGGCCTCAGGTAGAGGCAGAGTTTGCTGGGTTTGTTCCTTGTAAAGATTTACAACAACTTCATAATTCCGCAGTAGAAAGAGTCATAAAGGAGGAGTTGGAATTCAAGCTGTGTCCTGGTGAGATTCTCATCTTTGTTCCTTGCAGATGTTAAGTCATTTTGAGATGCAAGTCATTTCTTTGAAAAAGCTTTCTTCGGGGCTGCAATCTAATGGCAGGAAATTAGCTGTTAATCCTGTCTTTTCTTGGACAGACCAGACACGCATAATAAACTCCCCTTTGCCTCCTCCCTGCCTGCCCAGTGATTCAGCTTGACCTGAAAGCAAACATTCTCTTCCAAGAAAGACAATGTTTATGAGGTGCAGCCCCAGTTTGGCTCCAATGATTAGAGACACATGTATCAACCTGTGTAAAGCTGGGATGGCTGGCTGAAAGGAGCTCTGCTCGGGAGGGCTGACATCACCAACCCTGCAGGAACCAAAAGAGCAGCACCAGCTTCACATGTTCCAAAGCTGCATCCAAACTCACGAGTCTGCTTGGTAACCCTTGCTCCTGTGGAGCACAAGGCAGCCAAGCTCTGTGGTTTGTCTGGGAAGGAGCCACATCTCACCCCTCTCCCTGATTCCTCCTGCTCAGGGGGCTCAGGGAGAGGCACGGCCCAGAACTGGGAATAAGGTTGCATCACCTTTGTCTTCCAGTAGATTTTGGCTACTTATGCAACCCCTGGATCCTCCCAACCTCTTGGCAGCTCTGCCAAAGCACTGATTGAAATAGGCAACGGGGATAGGGAATGGCTGGAGCTGTCATTTCATCAGAGATAGACACCCCTGTGTTTAAGAGACATTGTCAATACTCATTGTTTCCCATTTAATTCCCTCATGGACTTAAAAGAAGGAACTATTTTTCCAGAACTAATCAGGAAAAACAGCAAGCATGATGGTATGGTCTGGTGACCAAGTATCAGGCAGCTTTCACAATTTCTCATGTGTGCACTAGATCACACATCTCAGTGGGATAGAAAAGCCTTTTTCCCCCCCATTTTAACGCTCATAACTCCACAGCTGATGCTGTAACAGCTTCCTGGGCACAGGTAGAAAGGGTGAAGAGACACTTATGTTATTTTCTGCTTATGTGGCCGAGAAGATTTTGTTATTTCAGGGTATTTCAGCAAATGAAAGAGGCACCTTTGGGAAATTGGGAGAAGTTCTTCCGCTGAGCAGGAGCATCCATTCAATCTTGAGCTCATTGCTTCTGGTGGGCAAGCATTAGATCAGGCACTGTGATGGGATCCCCAGCAATTCCTTCCGTTTCTGTCACTGCTCCTTGGCCAGAAATCCTGGGAAAATGAAAAGAGATAGGGAAATAAAAAGTTAATACAGGTCCTTTTAATTGTGCAGTGGGGGTACTGTAACGTGAGAGTGGAGAATATTGGGGTGGAAATGAAGAGTTTGTGGGAAATCGAGAGGCGTGGATGGAGGGATGTGTTGGATGAGCCAGCTGCCTGCAGAGAGGGCACTGCTCAGCCCTGCCCCTCTGGGGTGGCTGTGAGATGGGTATTTATGGGTATTTGTGGGTACTTGTGGGTATTTGTGGGTTTATCCTTTAAATAACAACCCACTGCTCTGCCCAGGCTTCTTGTTTGGGGACTGGAGAAGATTTCAACGTGGAAATCAGTGGTTTTGTTCCTCTGTTCCTCTACTGATTCCATCTGTCAGTGAGTTTAGAATCACAGAACATCCTGAGCTGGAAGGGACCCACAGGGATCGTCCATGCCAGCCCCTGCCCCTGCACAGACACCCCAACAACCCCACCCTGGGCATCCCTGGCAGCGCTGTCCAAACGCTCCTGGAGCTCTGGCAGCCTCGGGGCCGGGACCATTCCCTGGGGAGCCCTCTGGGGAAAGAACCTTTCCCTGATCTCCAGCCTAAATCCCTCCTGACACAGCTCCAGCCGTTCCCTGGACCCTGTCCGTGGTGAATTTAGCCCCACAAACACCTCAGCGAGGCCCTGGGCACTGTTTCCATGGTGGGCACAGGGTGGCAGGCACAGGGCACAGGGTGGCTGTGGATTGCTGCTGTCACACCGTGCACGAGATGCTCCCTCTCTCCTCTCAAGCACTGTGCTTTATTCCTGCTCCCTTGTCTCTAAATATAGCAGTGCTGGAACATCTGCTTATTTAAGTAGTTCCATTTGGTCCTAAATCCATCAGGTTCTTGTAAAAAGGACTTTAATAGGTCATTTTTTGAGTGAATAGTGGGGCGTTACTCAAACTCCTTGGGCTGGGAAATGGCATTACGTACTTCTCCATTGCATTGATTAATTTTTTTTTTTTTTTAAAGAATAAGCTGGTTTGAAATTTTAGTTAAACCAAAAGGAATTGGAGTGAAATTCATATGCCAGGCAGCAGCCTTGTGAAATGTAAACTGAGTTATAAACCTATAGAAAATGGATTTTATTATGGAAATGTAAACTGTCCCCTAAGCATAGCAGAGGGAGGTGACGCTGTAACAACACACAAGTAAGTAATAAACAATAGCCAGTATTATATCAGATGGCTGGGTACAGCTAGAAATGTATCTGCTTGGGTGTTGAATTATCCCCAAATTTGAATTATGGGCATATAATTCAAATTATCCCCTTCTAGCCATATAAAGTCTGACAGACATATTTTTTTAATATACTTCTTGTGGTGTTTTGCATTATGTCACATCCTCCAGCGTTAAAACCACAGCTTTCCTAACATGATTCATCAGAAATCAGGGGGGAAAAAGAGTTGAGATCTGATATACTGAGTACTCTTAAATTACAGAGCAGCTTCAAGTGCAGTGTATGAGACAGAGGCAGGGTGAATAAGTATGTCTGGGGCTGTCATGTCCATGAACTGGGAAACTCACTGGCTCACTGAATCATTTCCTGGTCCTCCTGCTCATCCATCGACACCGAGAGAACCAGGCTGGGCTCGCAGAGATGAAAGCCAGAGTAATTCAGAGCCAGCTGTAATTCTTTATAAAACATACACTAAGTAATTTTGTTGACTCCTGCATGACATTTCCAAGGTGGCTGGGAAGCCAGGCCATTTGTTACACAGGATCCAGATCAATAGAAAGCACAGAGGAAAACAAGTCAAGTTAACATCCAGTGGAAAGGACAGGACAACTTCCAAGTTTGCACATCTCAGCTGTGCTCAGTGTGGGTTTCAGGGGAACATCCTGTTCTTCACAACGTCATCTGCAATTACTGAAAAATATTAAGCATGAGGAAAAGCTATTGCCTCATGACTCTGTAATTGTCAGATTTGACCAGTGAAGAGAACAGAGGTGTTTGCTCTCCCTTTTCTCACCCTTTTCCTTCTGTAGCTTTTCTGTCTGACCACGACAGCTCCCTGTGCCTTTGTAATGCACGTTACACAAACATCGAGTGCTCTGGCACACCTGAATTCCCCCTTTCATTATTACCAGCTGCTTTATCACCCCAAATCATTACATTTTAGCATATGAGAGAACATAATATACCCTAAAAACCTAAATGTGTATTTTTGTCAGATATGATCTATTGAAGATGAAAATAATTTTCTGTCTTGGTTCTCAAATAATCTTGATCAAATTTCATAGTAAAGACCCTTGCTGACTTCAGGGCTCGAGGACTGAAAGTTTTCAGGGAGTCTGGGCTCACCTTTCAAGATCTGATTTGAAAGGCAATTTTTCAAACATCCCTTGTTGGATTCAGAGCCTTGTACAGACTCAGGACTTTCTTCATCTCATTTTAAGGATCAAGTGTACTCCCCCTTGTATTTTGGATGCTGTCCTTACTCAGGGAAGTTTATAACCAGGCTTTTAGTGTGTTCCATATTAAAAAATGGAAAGGTAAAAAAATTGCACCTCATAGGTTTGTCCAAGAAAATGACTCCTGGCTAAGATTTAAAAGAATTAACACATCACCTGGACTTTGCATGTGAAGCTTTAACTTTTTGATAAACAGCAAACTCATCTCCTGCTGTGCCAGCTATTTTTAACCCACCTTGTGAGTATGCTTTTTTTATTGCTTTATACAGCATATCTGATTCTCTCTAAAGCACAAACTAAAAAATCTATCGGGCTGTCATTTGCTGCACAGTGCCATCTATCATCATGCAGCTTGGCAGCTGGAGTGCTCGGGAGGGAGGGGGGCTGGAGCAGGAGGCACAGTCAAGGACTTTCACATGTAACACCAAAAAAAAAATCCTTGTCACAATTATTTATGGCTCTTGCTGGGGCACATAATAGGACACATAAAACCTCTGTTTCGGTGTGGAGCAGCCTCCCAGCCCCGCTGCCGTGGCGGAGTCGGGCGCAGGCAGTTTTGCTTTACACATACAATTTCCTGAACAATGCCGAGCACTTGGGAAGTGACAGTGACAAATTCTGGAGGCTCTGGCTGCAGCTCTGCAGGCTGGTACAGGAGCAGGGGTGTCAATAATCGAGGAAAGCTGCCAATGATACCAAAATGCCAGTGTGACACTCCCCGTGTTCCACCAGCTCTCTGCAACGCTTTTATTTTGGAGTTGCGGGGAACTTCTTGTGTCCCTGCAGCTCCAGGCTGCGAGGGAAGAAAGTGACGGAGGAACCTGTGCCAAGAAACAATTTCTCCTTATTTGATCTTCTGTGTAGCTTGATCTCACGATAACTAAAATATTGCTGTTTCAGAGCGGCTTGATGAATATTCAGCAGTTTGCTATCAGTGTTAGCCTGGTGTGAAGTGTTTTTGTCGGGGTCTGTGGTAGCAGCCCCCTGCATGGTGTGCCTGACCCTGCTGAGCAGTGTCCCCCCGGTGCAGGTCCCAGTGATGGATTTCTGGCTGCTCCTCTCTGGGTGGCAGCGATGGGGAGCTGTGCTGCTAAGGAAACCATGGTTTGGTAATTAAACATAAAACTCGGGTCCCATCCAATAAATTGTCTCGCTTGCAGTTTCTCCAGAAAGAGCGTAGACAGATATTAACCTCGATGTCCCCATTCAAGTCCTCTGATACACTTTTTATTTCCCATACCTCATAGCATTTCTGATCTCCAGTGTTAAGCACCAGACTCTTTAATTAGCACAAGAGAGGCCAGGATAGGTTTGCTCCTCTGGAGCAAATCAGTTTTGAAGGGACGATCCACAAAAACACCAAGAATACAAATTAAACAGAAGCACCTGAAAAAACCATCACCTTAAGCACAATGTATTTCACTCTTCTCAAGGCACCACAGGCAGCATTCAGGTACACACAGTAACTGTGCCCAAACCCACCCATTTATTAATAAATCAGGATTACTTTTGTTCAGTGGAATGAACCTGCCCTCTTCCTGAGGCTGCAGGAAAAGCTGGTGGCTTTGGGACAGCTTCGAATGGTAGAACATACCTAGAAAAAGAAAAGTAAAAGAACCAAAAGCCCAAGTCAGCAAGAGTTGAACTGTGATTTTTGTGGTTTAGTTCTGTTGAACTGAGTGATGGAAGTTCACTCAAGCTTGTTTCTCATGAGCGTGCTCCCAGAGCAGCTCCTACGGGGCAGAAGTGCTCCTGCAGGAAGCAGGGCTGGTTTAGGGCTTTGCATTCCCCCACCAAAGCTCTCCCTAATCCCAGCTCTGCAATTCAGAGTTCCTGTGGAACAGAGGTGGTCTGGGCAAGGGGAAGTTAGGACAGCTGGGTGCTCTTTACCTCATCTGCACCCCGAGAGTCACAGATCTTTTCTCCTCGTGGCTTCACAGCCTGAGGGGGACAAAACAATGACTTTTTGGGGAATTTGGGAAAGAGCACAAACAGTAAAGCTGTGAGGTTTTTTGGGGTGGGGGATTTTATATGTCTGTAGAGTAGCTGTAGAAATAATGGAGGTGTTCCTCAGTGTGGTTCATCTCGTGAAGTTGATCTTATTCTTCAGCCCCTTCTGTTGAATTCATTTCCCAATCATGTGGACGTGATTTGGTTGGTTTGTAGCACGGGGGTACCACAGTTAACAGAATACATTGAATGGTGCAGCCTTTAAACTGGTGGATTTGGAACCTCTCACTTCCAAAACCAGTCTGCCCAAGGAAATTCTTCCCAGTGCTAGTATAAGTATCCTTGGAAAGCAGAGGGGAAGGGAGCTGCAATGGATACAGGAATTGTCGGCTCGATCATTTCCTTACAAACTGTTCTTGGCAATTGTGTACAAAAGTGCACGGTGTATTTTTATAGTTCTGATTTTCTAAGTGTGCTTAGAACCTGAATTACCCACTCTGGGGTTGTAAATTACCAAGTAGTTAATATTAGAAGGTAAAAATATCCTTTAAGGTTTACATTGATGTGAAGAAACAAAGAATGCCATAGTGCCCCCTCCATTCTGCTGCTACCTGAGTGCAGCACCCAAGGTTTCCAACAGCTAAAAAGGGCATTCTCACAAGAGGCTGCCTTTCCAATTTTCAGAAGACAAAAGATTTTTATTTATTATACAAATACTTTTAACTCTTTGCCACCTAAGGACTCTGACACAATCAGAGCCCATCCACGAGTCACCAAACCGTGATTCCAGTTTGGTTGGGTTTTTTTCCAAACCAGTCCTTAATAAACTTTCAGCCTATTTGGGGTTTTATTTCTTGCAGTGCCACACCACGTTGTTCCTTGCTCGAGATTGACACCAATTTAGTGAGATGTGGCAAACATGCAGCTACCAAGGAAATAGTTTCCTTAGCAACAAGGAACCTATTGACAACACTCCACACAGAACCCACTTTAACCCCACTCGCTGGAGTTGCTTTTCCTGGTTTCTGGCTCTTCTTTGCAGCTGTACAAAGCAGATGTTGAGGCCCAAATTGTGCTCTTATCATCTTCATGAAAGGAGGAGCTGATGAACAACCACTTGCAGCATCCAAACTTTGGGATTTACCACGGCACATCAACGTTTAAAATGCCCAGGTGCAAGTCTGAGCTTAACAAGGTTCCTGTGGCTGTAAGCTGAGCCCAACTGACAGATCCAGGATTTAACAGAGCTTAATATAAAGTAATGGGAGGAAAAAGTCTTGCTGGCACTGCTGACACACATTTTTGGTCAGAGGTATTTGTATGCTATTGATGTAAGGGGCCTGTGGAAATGCAACGTTAAGTTTAGGGCTGATAAAAATAAAATAAGCATTCCCCAATCCCAAACGGGAATTGTGGCATCCAACTCATCTGTCTTGGAAGATAGCAACAAAAATACATGGCTTTGCTGGGAGAGGGGAAGGCTGAAGCTGTTTCAATGGAATTTTGGTTAAAAAAGTCCCACACAAGTTCAAAAAAAGCAATTTCACCATGACAGTGCTTGTTGGTTGAATTTGTACTGATATCTTAGTTCTGCTCTCCTGATTTGGCACCCGTATTTTATGGGATGGCCCAGTGTTAATGGTTGTATCCTAAGCCCAGAGGATATTTGAAGGTAAATCCCTGTTCTGCCACATGTTCTCCTGTGCAGGTCCCCATGGACTCAAATTTCCAAAGGGATCGGAATGTTCCCAGTTTGGAACAACCACCACGAGACCCTTGATGAGGATATGATTTTGGAGAAGTGCTAATTTAACTCTCAAAATCAGATCTCCTTAAACTGTTCCCTGTTAGCACCTAAATTTGAATGACAGTTTTGCTGTTGCTTAAAAGATGTGAAGTTTAATAATTAAATATTTCTTCTTAAAATAAAACTGATACAGAGATTTTTACCACGTTTTCCATAAGAAAAAGCAGCACGGAAGTGCTAAATATTGGCATTAATATAACTTCCAAATAGCTTCCAGGTAAAGTTCAGTGGCTTTTCTTTGCCAGCCATTAAGATTTGGGGCCAAATTTTGAGTAAAAGTCTCCTGAAACAGGCAGCAGCACCTGCATGGTCTTATAAAAATTGCAGATAGATTAATTTTCACTGTAATTAGTTAATTAACACTCTACAACAAAAGGAGAACATTGCAAAGGTGAAAAAATATCTGTTCTATTTCAAACATGAGAATCAGCAAAAACTCTTTTGAATCAATGAGAATCTTTATGATACTTTGGTTGTAAAGATCTGATTTTGAGAATAATTTTTGCTTGTACATAAATAAATGTAGAAGTTAATGCACAAATATCTCAAGAAATACGTTTGAAATCATTAATATTTGCTGGAATTAAATTATTAGTTTGCCTTTAGCCCCACTGAGCTGAACTCTGGATAGATCTTGCTTTGTGCTGAGCACATAGAAATAATGTTTTCCCAAAAAAAAAATTAAAATAATTGTAAAAAACTGCCCATCTTGAAGACCCAAAATCATCTGGTTTTGACTGGTTTGTTTTGTTTTCCTTAATTTCTGCATCCCTTTCAAAGTGGTAAACCTGTGACATCTATTAAGGAACTTTTTAGCTGCTAAAGTGCTGTAATTAAATTGCTGTATCAGCAGTTCCACATGGAGCCTCTCCCTCATTCCAAATGTGATTTGATTATCTCTTCCATGAACCCTGGCAATTCTGTGGATTTGCTTTTGTAATTAGATGGATTTGGTCTGAAAATCAACAATATTTCCTAGGCACTGGTTTTAGAAATTCTTGCTAGAAAGAACACTCGTGATAAACTGATTTTTTTATTTTTATGCAAATTACAAGTATTATAATCTCCTATCTACTTTAGCATCAGTTGTTCTTCAATTTGAGAAAATGCTGATTTAAAGCATAGCTTAATACAAGTTTTTCAGTGAAGTGCAATAGTAAAAAAACCTAGAAAATTCCTTCCTTAAAATTATAACATCAGTTTGCCCAAAGACACAGAGAGTTTCATTTTAAAAAGAAATTAAAAACTTTGAGCTAGGAGAGTCTTTGAAAATATGTATTAAAAAACTTCTCACCACCAAAATCACATGTAATAAGTATTAAGTAATAATATATCTATTGTATGTATCTAAGTAATAAATATTAAGTATCAGGAATATATTGGTAACTATGTATATGATATCTAATACAGGGCCGGGTTTGGGGCTTCCTTGATACATCTGTAATTTGACTTTGAGTAAAAAGAGCCAAGCTGGTTACACTAGAATAACAACAGGTAATTAAATCCTCGTTTATTCCATACTGCACTTTTTCCAAGAGTATCCCCTCAAATATTCATACAAACCCTTACTTGTGGAATATTGGCTGCATGCTGAGCTCTGCTGGGCTCTGCTGGGCCCTTACTGGTGGGGCAGCAGCTTCCACCCCTCTTCCCAGTCTCAGTCACCTGGATCAACACCTTTCCTTCCCTGGCATGGGTGTGAAAATGGGGTTCTCCATTGCTGCTGAATTCCTGGTGATCCACTCATTGCTCCCGAATTCCTGTTATCAATGGTGCCTCTGTGCCTTCAGCCGGGAGCAGCAGAGTCTCCGATCCTTCCTGTCCTGTTGGTGTCAGCTCTCCACATCATAAACACCAGCACAGCCCAGCCAACAGCCAATTCCATGGGCAGCTCATCCCAAAGGCAGCTCAAAAGCCTGTTTTGAAACATCTGCCTGTGCAGATGTCAAACAGTGCTAATTTCCAGTTGACCCCTGCTGGACTGGAGCAGGTGAGTTGGAAGGGATTTAACCTAATCCTCCTGCAGCTTTCCCGAGCCCTTCATTCCCTCACACTCAGCCCAGGTGAGATTTCTTTTTTTTTCTGGAGACAGACATTTCAATTTCATTCTTTCATCTCTGGTGGTTAACGATGCCAAAAAGTAACATTAGGGATACGTTAGGACTTCAGGTTTTCTGACACTTATTAAAAACTCCATATGAGGACAGGGCTGCCTGTCGAGGTCGCTCAGGCAGAAGTGCTGTGGCACAGAGCCACGGGAAGCTGGGCCACTAATGAACTCCTGGGATCCCTCCAGCTGTAGATGCTCCAAACTTCTCCAGCAGTTTAAAAAAAGGGGGTGGGAAAGGGTGTGCATCTTTGTAAAGTCTTTTCCAAGTGATGGGGTGGAGGAGACATTGCCTTTTGCAAGACCGTGAGATGCCCAGAGACAGATTCTGCCAGGACAGGGAACGGCAGCTGTAAAAGGGATCTGCAAGGGGCACACTTAGTCCATCCTCCTGCCTACAGCACAGAGCAGGGGATTTATAGGAATTAATAGTCAAAATAAGAGGTGTTGCAGATTTCTTTGTCCACCTGCATGAGCTTTGCCAGGCTGGGATTTTGAATGAACTCTGCCAGGCCTTTCAAGGCCAGGCTGGACAGGGCTTTGAGCAACCCGGTCTAGTGAACCACCATCCTTGTGTTCCTTCTCATTCCAGAATGGTTTGGGTTGTAGGGACCTTAAAGCCCATCCAGTGCCACCCCTGCCATGGGCAGGGACACCTCCCACTGTCCCAGGCTGCTCCAAGCCCCAATGTCCAACCTGGCCTTGGGCACTGCCAGGGATCCAGGGGCAGCCCCAGCTGCTCTGGGCACCCTGTGCCAGGGCCTGCCCACCCTCCCAGGGAACAATTCCTTCCTATTATCTAATCCTTGTCCTATAGCTCTTCTCTTCCATGCCCTGACTTGACTTCACTGAATGTTAAACAAGACCCAGAAATGTCTGGGAAATTTCAGTAATTCTGTTTTGGTAGCAAATGAAAACTGAAGAGTCTTTGGGCAAGTTAGTAAGGTTGATCCCCACCGCTGCATTATGAAGTGAAGTCTTCAGTGTGCACTGAATTTCCTCTTATCCATATGTATATCTGCTGCTTGCTGTTTTCTCGATAAAAACACCAGCCTGATTGCAAGTGCTCTGCCTGGAGCAAACTGCACAAAAATATGAACTTTTCTTTAACACAGCATCCCCTAAATATGTAAATGGTGGTACAGGACAAGCTCCTCTTTAAAGCAGTAATTGTTAAGCACAAGAGGGTCACAAAAGCTGAAATTTCGGTGAGCAGCAGATTTGGGACTCGTGGTTGTGGTGGCAGCTCCCACCAACAGCTTGGAAAGCAGGGAAAATCCAGTGACTCCTGGTCTGAGTTGGCTGGAAAGTGCTGCATGTTTCTGAGGTTAATGAGAGAGGAATTAAGCACATTCACATGTGGTATCTCTGAGCTGTTTCTGTAAGAGCTGCTAATGTAGCACAGAAGTAATAAACCAATAAATTAAAGGTTCTTAATTATCGTTAGAAAATATTGCTATCTTTAAATGCAGATGCAAACTCGGGGGGAAAGAAGGAAAGAACTTTCTGGTTTTAAACTAGCATGAATTAAGAAAAAACACAGCTCAGATTTTTGTTCTGACTTGTTTTAACTGGGAAAATGCTGAATATGGAATGATTTTTTTTTTTCATTAATAATAATAGGAAATGGTAGATAGTGGTATCTCAGCACAATTCTAATTTAATGAGAAACAATAAAATAGTTTTCCAAAGGGGCCTATTTAGGTCCAAGAAAGGGGGATATTAAACTTTCAGGATTTATTTTACTTTCTTTAAGGTGTGCTGATGTGCATTTTCTATGACTATATCCTATCTGCTGATTAGATCTTCTATAATTTCCGTGGTTGGAAAAGAGCTGATATTCTTCTAACTGCATGATGTGTCAAGCAGGGCACCTTTTTTCTAATTGTGGTTGGGTTGATCCACATTGCAAAACATTTCCTTTGGCTTCATGCAAGGTGATGTCAGGAAAGGAAAGGAAAAAGAAAGAGAAAGGAAGAAGGAAAGGAAAAAGGAGAGGAAAAGGAAAGGATAGGAAATTCTTGATCCACTTGTGCAAGCCTGGATCTTGTGAAATTTAGAAAAGAAGGAGAATCATAAGCTGAGAAATCACAGGAAATATCACAGAAGCTTCATGCCTTTGCCAGAAAAATTCCTCCGCAGTGTGAGGACAGGGGACAGGGAAAAGGGAGCTGGAGTCACTGGGGGATGTTTCAGTGCCTGCAGGACACGCCTGAGCCATCCCCTGCTGCATCGTTTGTCTGACACTGGGAAACTGAGAACAGATTTTCAGGATATTTTACTTTGCTAGAAATTCCTCTTGTATACCTGGTTTGCCTGATTTCTTTGCAGAAATTGGTTGTGTCTTCCACATAATTAATAATCTCTCTCACAGAGTGAGAGCTTTAGTTCCAAGCATGTGATCCCAAGCTCTGCTCACTGCAGTGCTCTGGGAAGGGTTTTGGGGTGCCCTGCTCAGCCAGGCACAGTTGCTGCTATTTAGGCTTCCAAATTTGTATTTCCCCTAGGTGCAGCAGACCAGGAGAGCAGCATTTGGGCAGTTTTAGGTTAATAAATGAAATCATTTTTTCAGGAGCAGCGAGAATGCTGATTTTTTGATCATTCCCTGCTGACTTCATTTGGAGTGATTCTGTTTGACGTCAATCCTTTGGGAGGCCTTTTTGGATAAATTTCAGCAGGCATCATTATGATCAAAATATAACATATATTTGTACTTAAAGCACATAATTAACTATTGGAATTCGTATTTAAACCATGGCTTGCTCATTTCCCTTTTCTGTAATGTCTCTTTAGCTCCCATCATCCTTTTTTTTCTTGTTGCTCCAAAGGTCTCTGTTAAAAAAATGCTCTTCCTTCCGAAGGACACTTGCTGTATAATCCTTTGTTAGGATAACAGGACCATCTGGTCCCATCTATCTCCCTACAATTTGATGCTGGGTTAATTGCACCCTGTCAGCAGGCGTGATTGACACTATGTTTTCTCTCCTCACCAAGAGGAGTCTATTAACAATGCTGTTTGTCTGAATTCTGGGACATCTTTTCACAGCTGCTTGTGTGGAACCATCTCCTCTTCCCAAGTTTTGCTATCAGCCATTACAATGAAAATACATAAAAAGTAAATTAATAATAGCTGTGCTCAAATTTGGTGGCTAGGTGCAACCCAGTGCATTCTTCTCTAAAATGGAATAAGCTGGTTTGGAAACAGTAAATTAAGGGGTTCATTATTGCTTTAGCAGAACAACAATGGGATCTCTCTTCATCCTGTTGTTAGAGTATTGTCCCTGCAGCATGGCATGAATTAATGGGCACAATTCCTCTGACTTCAACAGAGCTGTATTAATTCATCCTACCCTGAATTTGACCTCAAGTTGTAAAATACTTCACACACAATACCTGAGTTTCTCTGTAAATAGAGCCACTGAATAAATCCGGGCAGGTGCTCAGTGCAGCACACAGGATGCCACTGCCCCCATTTCAGCAAACAGCACTGGCAGGTCTGACCTGGCCAGAGGTTTGCTCCATTTTGCCATTGGGATCTGTGTGTTTGGCTTTGTTTAATCCAAAGGATCCACGTTGTTCCCGGGCAGTTTCCTGTGAGGTCTCACCACAAGGCCCGAGGTTCCTGCCCTGTTCTCCTGCTCCCACAGCACCCGATTTACAGCTTGTCCTCTGATGGACAACCAAAATTCACTGCTTGCCATGAAAAGAAATGGGCCAACTAATTCATCATTTTGAGCAAAGCCTGTTTAACAACTCCACGGGTTTTACTACTCAGCCTCCTGCAAGCTTCAATTTGTTCTGCTTAAATCACTTGATGGGGAGAACTTCAGCCTCACAGCTCAGATGTTTCCTTGCTTTGCACTTGCTGCTGCCAGCATAGCCCTGCCACGAGGGTTTGACATTAGGAGATAACATTTTGTATCCACTGACTCCTTTTACACGTGTTGACATTAAGCTGAGGGAACTTGTGCGTCATTTTCCAAGGCGCAGTTTCTATTCAGAAAATCCACTTTTACTGAGACTGCACTGATTAAAACTCCTGCAGAGACACCACAAATAAAGTACAAATCGGTAAAACAACGTGCAACAGTGAGCAAGATGTTGGAACCTTTAAAAGAGGTCAGTTCTCTGCTTGGTTGGGAATTTTACACTGCAATGCTGCCTGACTGCAATGCCACTTTCTCCAGAGTGATTTTAATAAAATATGTTGCTTTCATGGTTTGCTGAGAAAAGTTGGTGGGGGTTTTTTTATATTCTGTGTTATCTGGTCAAGGTAGGATAGAGACTGACTCCAGAACAGCTAAAATTCTTTAACAGCAGTTCTTCTGTTTGCACAAAAATATCTCAAAAGTAACTGAGTGATCTCACACACAGCTCTGTAAAACCACAATGCAGAGAACCCTGAGCCAACACCTGACTGGAGGAAAGTGCTTTTGTAACAGAATGGCAGCAGGAAAAGTCTTGGGGTTTCTTCTGATTCAGAACAGAAAATTTTCTTACCAACTCAATTTCTGGTAATTTTTAAGTTTTTATTCTTTTTTCATTCTGTAATTCTCTACTTCCATAATTTCAGCAAACTATTTATAGGTCTACAAATCCCAGCTCTCTGGTACATGCAGTTGAGAAATACTTCCTTCTCTTCAGTGAATATTAGGCCTTTACATAACATATGTGCATATCACTTACTTGCTCTAAATTTGGTCTCATCTGCTTCCACTCTGAAAATGTTAATCTGTGAACCATTTCTCCAAAATTCTTTGTAGAATTGTTGGCAGTTGATATTCATATTGTGGGAGATCATGGGACAGGCTAGTGTTGCTTTGTACAAGGAGTTGTAGCTTTTTTGGGGGAAAAACTGTAAAATTCCTTTTGAAGATGGCTCAGCCAGGAGCTCCAGTTTTGATTGTCACATCCTAAGTGACAAACTAAGTGCTGTTCCCAGTTGTGCTGTGAGCGAGGCTGGGACGGGGCTTTGTTTTCCCCTCAGATGTTGGGTAACTGGCACATCTCCATGTGCGAGGGGATGTGAGCACGGCGGTATTATCAAACATCATTTCCAAAGGAAATGACAATCCTTTTTGTTACTTTCATTGGTACTTTTACATGGCAGTTGCTATAATTTAATGTAATTATATCTTTCACTGGGTTTTATCCTCCTATTGTATAGATATTCATGCTTCCTCCGATGATAGTTTTGATTGCAGCTCCTGGTTTCCTTATGGAGAAATTAATTGCTTACCTTGCTGCACCTCCAGGGATGTGACCCCCTCATATCCTCGCTGGATATTTTTCCATCTCAGGCTCCTCACTGATGAAGCAGGGAGATGCCTAAACATTCCTACTCATACTCACTCTGTCCCCTACTGGATTTTGCAATTGTCATGAGAATAGTAGTTCCTTGAATTAATCTTGTTCCCAGTCATCAAATTATTATAACTTAGTTTCAGCAAATACAGTAGCTACTCAAAAAACACATTACTTTGTGGAGCTGGGTGAAATATTGTGCACATGCAGCAAATGCGACAAAATTTGCCACTTCACTGGGTTTGCAAAAAGGGAGAAAAGGAGGAAGAAATCCCCCCCTTTTCTCCTGCTGTAATATCACTAATTACCTCATTATCAAAAGGCCATTCCATCAACAAAAATGTGCTTTTTGTACGTTTTATGCAAGTGACCTTGAAAGTTATATATGAAATAGAGGTTTTGTTGCACTTTTTTGGGACCAAAAAAAGCAAATACCTGCTGATGCAAAAGACAGTGGAGAAGGAACAGCTCCAGCTTCAGCCTGGAGACAGCAGCAGCAGGGCTGGATATTCCCCTCTGCCTCAGTCAAATTCCCCTCAGCTGTGTCCTTGCACAAATCCCTTCAGGCTCCTACAGCCCCTGTCCCGCTCCCGTCTCCTGCCTTCCACACTAAGTTGCATGAGGAGATCTTAGGGGCACAAAATTGACTTTTACTCTCTTTTATCTTTGTAAAACATATTTGAAGTGCCTGGTGGAGGCTTTCCAGGCACAAAGGTGTGTGAAGTAGTGCAGTATTGCAGAAGTCAGTTCAAGTGTGTTTATTCATGCTGGCTGAAGAACTCTCCAACATTAGGAATTTCTGTCCATAGGGAATATTCCCTTTCCTGATTTCTCTGTATGATCCTGCTGTTGTTCCTGCTGCTGATGAAAACAGTGCTTCAGAATCAAGCACCAAGAGAAAATGAGTGGTGTCTCCAGCTGCTTTTCAGAACTGATCACCAGGACATTTCAGCTTCCTGGAGAAGACCGATTGCAGCCACATTCCAGTGGCTACTCTCAGGAAAGCCAATGCTGATTACCTAACAATGAAAGTATAAATCTGTTTGGTAAAATAATTTACCTCCCTGAAGTTTCCAATGCAGGTAGAATCCAGATGGTTTGGAGGGGTTTTTTTGCAATTTCAGATCAAATTCATGGGATCAAACTTTGCTCCTGTCAGGTCCAGACTTTCAGCTTAGACAGGTGCTCACGCTTCCTCACGAGCTTTTCCCAGGAGGAACTGAAGGGAGAAAACATCTAAGGAAGGAATGATCAACCAGTTTCTGCTTGGATTTGGTCTCTGCAGACCTTGAGTGGGGTGGCCCAGTTGGTTTGTGCAGCTGAATGAAATCAGAGCTACCACAGCCAGAGCAGAGGCAGCCACTTTCTGGTGGGGCAAGTCAGAGTGGCTCTGTCAGGGCTGATGAAGACACTCTGAGCACGAGCACTGCAAAGCCCAACATTCAGGTCGTTGCTGCTTCTGCAGATGAAGGTTTAAAAAGCACTCGCGTAGCAGGATCCTTCCTGGCTTGCATCCCCTCCCTAAATGATCCAAGGTGTCCCTACCTGTCCTGCCTTTCCTGTGCAAAGCCAAGATGTGCTGGGACTCGTGAAAACCAAATGAAGCCATAGAGCAGCGAGGAAAGGAGTATAGGAAGGGAACCAGCTTATGGGATCATGTGTTCCTGCACTAAAAATTTGGATTTAGCAATAGATGCAGCTGATAGCGACATGAGGGTTTCACTCCTCAAGGCACAGTCATTTCTGCAGAGCCCTTTCCCACTGTCAGAGGTGCTGGGAAGAGAAGCAGTCAGCCATTAAAAGGTGGGAAAGCATCCTGCTGTTATGTATATGAGAGCAGGGCTTTGTCTTGTCACATGTCACAGGCACAGCAGTAAAGGGAGAGAAAATCCTATCGGTATGTGATGGAGTTTGCAAGATGTCCTCCAAACCTTAATTATTGGAATGTGTCCTGGGATAAGTGATGCTGTCATTGAACCCTGATTAGTTCAGAGGCAGGGTGGATGCAAGAGGGAGGAAACATAATGTCAGACTGGTTAATTAGCAAGCAAGCAAGAGCAACCCAAATTGTACAATCTGATGAGCAATTTGTCACCCACTCATTTTAAATGAGAAATGTGGTATCACTTTGCATTTCCTTTGTATTTTCCATTTTTGGATCTCTTTATACAGGATCTAACTTTGTGGTTCCTCTGTGGGGTAAGCAAGTGTTAGAGAGATAAACTCAGGGCTCAGGAGTGACTTGTCCACACATCAAGACTGCTGGCAAAAATCCTGAGGCTGAACCAGCAGCCCATGCTCTAATTGGGATTAGAAATAAGAAAACATGGTGTAAGAAATTAGAGATGGAGAAGAATGTAAAATTCAAGGTCAGAATATTTAGTCTGTGGATTATCCTGCCCCCAGCACTCCAAGGTTTCAGTTTATTTAGCATTCCTTAGTGGGTATATGAATTTTAAGGACTGGGGTAAATATATTTTGTGCTATTTTTGTGATACAAAAGCTACTGAAAGCTGATTTAAAGTAGCAAGTGGGAGTTTCTGTCTGCACGTGGATGTTCTTCAGTGACACAGTGCTGTCAAGTGGCTTCACCACCCCAGCAGCAGGAATCTGCACGGGGGGAGCCAGCACTCGAGGGCCAGGGACAACCACATGGAACTGGGGGTAATTCTAGCACTGTAGGGACTTGGCTTGGACAAAATCAGAGTGATTCCTTCCATCTTCCACCTTTGATTTCCATCTCAGATGTTTCTTAGGGCTGTTTGTGTACTGCTTCTCCTGTCCTTGTGATGTGAATTATGTGAACAGTTCCTGGTGCTGGTTGGTTGAACGTCTCCCAAAGCAAAGCTGGCTCTCAGCAGCCTCTTACTGTTCTGTAACTGCTCAGTAAACATCCCCCTTTAAAATGGAGAAGGGTAATCATCCAAACAGGTAACCTGGAAGGTGTTCAGCCAAAAAAGCAGCAAAATCATTTGCTATTGTTCTTTCACCACGGGAAGATGGGGGTTTTTCAGCCTTTGGAAAGCACAGAGTACTTTGGCATTTCCTGGATCACTTTTGAAGACTTGCAGCTTCTGGAGGAGTCCTTGAGTGATCTTAGGAACGAGCAGTGCTTTAAAGCATTGTATCAAGCTTTATAATAACGTCTTCAAGATGTCTGTCGCATGCAAAGTCTGAAGAAGGGCTTGTCTTTCGGGAGGTTTGTCTGTCTTTTTGTCATCTAATCAGCTGATCTAATGACAGGCTCCTGGAAACTGCATATTTCTCATCTCTTTGGGGCACCACAGGCAGTGTTGTGACTATTCCCACCATAATAGGTGCATCCGGGCATAAATAAATATTTCCAGAAAGTGATAAAAATGACCCATTTAAGGATTCATCTCTTCAAAGAAGAGAATGAGCAAAAATAAACTTTTCATTATGAAGCAATTGGTATCTAAAGAGTAAAGATTTCCTGCACTAAGTCTCCTGTAGCTGTTCTAGGATTCAATAAATGTGAACTGCCCTGAAATTGCTGCTCTGCCCTTGTGGTACCAACATTTTGCTGCCCTTTGTCAGTTGTTGATGCTTGGTACTGATCAGTGTTTTTCAGTCCAGTGTTTACGGCAGGTCTGTGGTTCTGGATGAAAGATCTGTCCTGGCTGCACAGGGATCTTGATCCTTCAGAAGTCCCTTCCTCTCTGTGTCAGTGAAACTCAGGATGTGGCAGCGACATCTGGGCAGGGAGGGGAATTTAGGAAGGCCCTTTTTGTATTTATAGAACTTTAGAGATTTATATATTCAGAGACCCCGCATGAGCTCAGCTGAACCCAAAAAACAACGTTCAGTGCTGGAATTTTGGCAGAGAGGTTTCTGTGACCTCCTCCAGGTGTTCCAGTGGAGACAGGAGCTCCCCACTTCCACCTGTTCCTCAGGGTAGATTTTAGACTTTGCCTATGACTCCAGATTAATTTGATACTAATACAAATAACATTTGTTTTTTTAAAAGTTTGCATTAGATTTCAGCAGATGTTTCAAGTAAATTCAAGGTGAGCTTAACCATTGCCTCCATGGCTGCAAGTGAAGTCACAACCATCAGGATCTCAACCAGTAAGACTGAGTTTTGAGGGGGTTTAGTGTTGCTTTCCTCTCTAAATGTAAATTTAGGCTGGACTGGTGCATCTCCAGGCTGTCTGTGCCCAGAAGCCCCCTTGGACTCTCCATCCTTTGGTTCTTGGTGCTGCTGGAGGCTCTCAGTGGAAGTCTGGCAGGTTAAATCAGCCTCACCCCAGATCCTCACCCTGCAGGGATGACTTTGTTTTTGGAGATAAAATATGGCACAGGCCTGCTTTAACCCAGTACAACGTAGCACAATCCCTTCTGATTGTTTTAAGTTATTTCAAGTCAGCTCCTGATTATCATTTGGGCTAACAAATATTGACACATCAGTATTCCACCCATGGCTGCACTGACACGAGCTCAGAAACACGAAGCTAAGCTGGCAAGTACCTTTTGTTCACAGCTCCTCGAATTAAAGACAGGTACTTTGGTGTGTCTTCAACCAGAAACAAACTGTGAAAATTCATTTCCCAGTGCCATTTGGATATTTTTGTAACTCACTATGATCACACTGCATATGCAGATCCAAGTTAAAAATAAGCTTTTCAATTCTTGCTTGTTTATACAATATTAGAAGCACTTTATAAAAGAGGATGTTAATTAATGCTGTATTTTAATGGTGTTCCTATGAATTTGTAAGTACATTCTGGAGAGACTATCAAACGTAATTTACTTTCAAAACAATTGGAGATTATCATGATCAAAATCATTCAAATATTATTTTTTTTATTTCCACTACCTTTAGTGTGGAAAGGGTTCTGTTTAGATGTCTCACACATGCAGAAAGAAAAAAAAAATCTAAAGAATTATTTTATCTTTTTCAGGAGTGATTTTTAAAGAGACTTTCCACCTTCATTTCAATCTAGTAATTTTCAAAGAGAGCTAGGAATGCAGTGAGTTTTCAAAGGGGCAAGCTGTACACTTGTGCTCCTGAAAACATGTATTTATTTAATATTCTACTTAAGATATCCTGTGTGCATCCAGCTCTCAGCCAACTAATCCCATGCAGTCAGAGGAGTTGTACAAACCTGTTGAGCACAGCAGCAGTTGCAAAGAAGTTCTCCACAGAGATGAGCTTCTTGATAACTCAGCCTAAAATATTTAGGAGGTTTAAATGTTTTCCGTGGAAATCATTTGTGGTGCGAACTCTCCCACTTCTACCCAAACACAAAGAAAATACCTTGTCCAGACAAGGAAATTGTTAAAGTTTCTTTTTAAGGAAAGCATAGGAAACATTTCTTTTATCATCTGCCTATTGATTAGAAAAGGAGATGTGGCTTTCGATCTCTCTTTGCCTCCTTAAGCGGAACAAAGGTCTCGTAACAGGACTTTTTGTTCAGTCCATGTAGAGGAGGGGAAGGGGCCATGGCAGATGAAACACAAAAGGTGAATCAGCACATTCAGGAGTTGTTCTGTGCTCAGTGCAGAGCTGATTGCAAATGCAGAGACAGTAAAACCTGCAACATGTTTAAATCCAGCCTCGTTCCCCGTCCGAGTTCCCATTTATTGCGGTTCCCTGTTTTCAGCCGGACCCTGAGCCATAAACCCGGCTGCCAGCAGCTCCACCTGGGCCCCATGGAAGAGATAATAAATACCCCTGCCCCACTGTCTCCTGTCACATCCCAGAGATTGCAGTGATTGCTTTGGGGCTCTCCACCGGGGCCCAGGAGCCGTGTCCCCTGTGCTCTCCCCTCTCCAGGAGCCGTGGATATAAAGCATTTTCATCTGTGCTCTCTATCAGAAAGCATCTGCATTTTATTATATTTCATCTCGGTGCCAAGAAAGGAATATGTTTTGGAACTTCCAAGCACCATCATATAATTTTCATTAATAGAAGGAGGAGGGAAGTCCCATCACCCAGCACTTGAAATGACCTTACAAGGAGAGCCACAAAGGAAACAAAGGCTGGGGATGGCAGGGCCCGGCTTCTATCCACAGGGGAAGTTCCTTGGTGTTACACCAATGAAGAGCACTCAATGACAATGTTTTGGTATTAAAATAGTGAAGAAAAAAAATGAAATTTTAATAAAACTGATCCTGATTACACAGAGAACATAAAATACTGCTCTCCTGTAGTAGCCATATATCAGCTGAGCTTACACAGGTTCAGCAGCGTCACTACAACGAGCTGTGTCTGCCTGGTTTTTTAAAACCTTGCAGGAACAAGCAAAGCATTTGCAGCATTTCTTATTAGCATTTATTCCTGGAATTATCCCCGCCAGAATTTTCCACTGTCAGCAAAGAGAAGACTGAACCAGACGGGCAGCAGGAACACATGGTGGTACAGCCACAAAACCAGGAATTCCCAGGCCTTTCACAGGTGTTGGCAACACCTTGCTCATCTCACCCTTCCGTTTTTATTTTTTTTAGAGGTATGAAGAGTATCAATGTGTTCTGTCGAGTACCTGGTGGCCTGTAAGGCGTAGATGTTCTCTTGAGCTCAACATCCTTGGAAAAGCCCTGTGAGATGCACAAGAGTGAGCTCAGCCCAACCAGTCCTTCCCTGTCCTGCTTTCCAGTTGCATTTAATCTCTCCATAATTCAGGAGATCATTTAATCTACCTCAGTTTCCCAGGGTGTAAAATTGCTCTTGATGAGCCCATAATGAGGCCAAAAAGGTCAGTCAGAGCTGGAAGGTGGGAAGTGCTTTGCAAGTGCAAATTATTTTTCTGGCCTGGACTTTTCTGTGAAGTTCTGGAGATAATATTTTAGCTTTTTTTTTCCCCCCAGTTTTAAATTGTTATCTTGAAAACGCACAATAGCAAATTTCCCCAAACTTTAGCCAATCGGGATCAGCCCTCCCAGATAATGTAAATACAATTAGTTGATTTAAAGCACATTTCATGTTCTGCTTATCTGCTAAGTGTTTCAGTTATGGCGTTCGTACAGAATGAGTCACTCATACATATTCCTCAAGGAAGAGCCAAAAGATGGAAGGAAAATACAGCCTGAGGAAAAAGTCTATAAAGATTTCTCGCTTTTCTAATCCCTTCTCTCTAATGTTTCTTTGTAAATTTGTCAGATGGGAATGAAATTGCCTCATAACTCTCCAGATGTGAAGAGCATCACTGCACAAAATTACGTACTTGTCAAAGCAAGGGGGAATTTATGTTGGTGTTCCTGAGATGTGATTTTATTCAGTCTATTTCCTTTGTGCACATCATAGCAACTAGAAAGACAAAAACAGCTAGTTTATGTATATCTTCTTTTTTGCCCCCCCCTCTTTTTCACCTCTGGTGAATTTTTTAGCTTCTGTTTTTCCCTTTTGTTTTCTTATCCCCCTCCCCTCCCTCCTTTTATCTACTGCTTATTGCTAGTGACAGTAAACTTCATCCAACAACACTCTGATGAGAGCAGCTATGATTCTACCAGCACCAGGCAGTTCAGACAAGTGCTACAGTAATTTTCCCTATGGAGCACGGAGGAAGGTGTGGCTTCTTCCCTGGTTAGGGAAGATGTTTGTTTAGAAACCTGCAGCATTTCTTACAGGCAATCAAATCATGATTTAATTTGATATTTTGCTTTATATTCTAGTATTTTAATCAGAACTTTGTGCATTTTCTTCCCAAAGCTCCTACAGTCAAATATTGTGCTTAAAGTCACCAAAAACTTCTTCCAGTGATACCCAAGTCCAGTTTCTTTGTGCTGTTTTTAACGATATTGTTGGCAGGTTTTGTGCAGTGTTTCTTCCTTTAGTTTAAAGGTCTGGTATTAAATGAAGTCTAAAGCATAAGGTGCACGAACGACTCTAAATTCCAGCTCCTGCTGGCTATGACCTTCTTGAGACATGTAAAAAATGTCAGCTTTTTAATCCTCCTGTTTGTGTTTCTCCAAGACAATTAAGATGGTTTTTAAACCAGTATTAATGGGGGAAAAACAATGAGCCAAGTAAATGAGATCTTCAAGGCATTATTCGTGATGGATCTCTGAACCTCCTCTAAAAAACCAGGATGACTCCTCTAAATAACAGGAACTTTGAGGTACAGCATGGGAAGAGATACAGATCCAAGAGATACAGATACAGATCCATCAGTGCTCCACAATCCTTGTCCTAAGCACAGCCCAGTTATGAAAATCAAATGCCTCTGTTTCTTTTTTTTTTCTCTTCTTTGTTCTCCTCCCCTCTTTGGTGTTCCCTTTGGAAATTGGTGGTCACTTCCCTACAAGTATTTAAACCCAGCCATATTCTGAGTGCTAAAAGGTTGAATTTTGGGTTGCTGGCACACCAAGACATGCCATGGATTTACAAGTAAAAGAAATATTCTCAGTTATGTAAGAGCAGGTGATGTGCTGAGGATGTCAGGATTTTTCAAGGGACTATTAGAAAAAAATTATTTAACTGGATGTTAAGTTTTCTGGGAGCTGGAGTGGGAGGTTATAAAATATTGTAAGTATTAAAGCCCAGCTTGGTTCTGTCTCTGCGAAGAAAGCGCTTGTAAAAATATGTCTGAACTAGTTCTGGAACTGGTTTTAAGCTGCAAAACCCTCCATCACCAAAGAGGAGAACACCTTAGACACTCTGCTAGGGCAAAGTCTGTGCAGATCCTCCTGTCTCTTTTCATATCTCACTACAGCTTCTCGTGTGACCTTCCAGATATCATCCATGTGCAGTCAAGGCCAATCTCTCATTGTAGACAGCTCCAAAAATAACCACAGGGTGTACTGTGCCCCTTCCTTGCCTTGGGCCTGTCCTAGCAATGGAATAATGGCTGGGGAGAGTCAATCCTGGGGTGTTCACAAGGACAGAGAGGCTTTGTGCTACTTGTTGGATCAAAAGATGAAAGTATTTCCTATCCTTTGTCATGGTCTGGTCCTACAAAGTGTCTGTGAAACAGTCCTTGGAATCAGTGAGTTAATATCAACATCCATCAGCTTTTTATCTTGGTGAGGGTGTAAAACACTGCCTTAGAGCAAGGAAGGAGAGTTTCTGGAGCCATCCCAATGGTTTCTTAAAGCAGTTTCCCCTGTATATGGGGTATAAAATTATCATGGTATTGATGGAGCTGGAGGTTGCTCAGAGCAGCCTTGAGCAGAGGCCTGGAGATCCCCTGGAAAAGCAGCAAAGTAAATGGCAAGCCACATATTGTAAAGTAACAAGAAGAATTTTTATTATTGCTTTTTTTTCCCTTTTGTATTTTTCTTACCATTTTGATCAGATGTACATTGTTTATAACCCCTAGTTTACTGGCCCCAAATATCATTACAACGTCTGCACGATGATCTATGTTCGGTTGTTACCCTTTTAATGGATAAAAAAAGATTTAAGTACTTCATTCTGTTGCATTTTGACAGCTGTTAGCCATCATTTTTCCATTCACCTGCATTTAGCAATCCCATAAAGGGAGGCAATCTTAGAACTAACAAGAGCTGGGCACTGCAAGGTGATAATTCTGTATCACTTTGGCCTATAAATACCTGACAGGCTTTGGGCTGAGTCAGCAGTCTGTAACAAAGTGGCAGCCGTGCCCTTTTATCTGTGTGAGTGTTTCACAGCAATTGGACTATCAGCCCCTGCAGTGAAAATCCATAGTATCGATCAGGCTATTTCTCCACTGTAATTCTTTTGTAGGAAATCCCTGATGACAAATTTTATCTGCACCACTTTTTGATTGCTGGTTTGATGTAAGCGATCTCCAAGGGCAGAGTTAAGCTCCTGGCCGTTCCACATTATCAAGCAGCAGCTTTATTTACTGAAACTACACTTGTGGTCACCAACCAAAATAAAAAAAGTGAGAGAGAGGGAAAGGAGGAGGTGGAGGAGGCTGAAAATTAAGAACAAAATAATATTTCAAAAGCAAGAGCAAGGGGGTGAAGTCACTTGTATTGCCTGCTGGGTTGTTAAGTAAAAGCATGTCCTGCATTAATAAATGCACAAACAGGAGAAATACATTTTGATTAAAATATCTGTGGGATACAGGGCTGTGTCTGGACAGTGGACTGGGTTTTGAGCTGATCCTGAAAGCTCTCGTTCATGGGAATGGTCCCACCGTTCTCCCCAGAACCCTGCTGGGAACACACCATGCTCATCAGTGAGCAGGAAGTGATTTCACTCCATTCCCAAACTGATAACTATTCCTCCTGAGCTGCCTCGCTTGTGCTCAGGGCAGGGGGTCTCAGGCCAAACAGGGTTTGCTGTTGTGATCAGACCTGAGGTGTTTGCTGTGGTCTCAAGGGGTCTGGGCAGGGTTCTGCTCACACATGGGCTCAGCCAGATGCCAACAGAGAGCTTCCAGGTACAAACCTCAGGCTGAAATGTGATCACAACTGAAACTCGAATTAGTGGTACCACCCTGTGGATTAGTTGATGCTTTTTAGCTTCCAAATTTAACTTGGAAACCCTGCAAAAGGAAGCTCACGGATTTCCAGCATCCCTCAGCTGAGTGAGGGTGAGAAGCCTCAAATACTGCAGAGCACAGAAATGCCATTGCTGGGAATTCAAAATTTACTCCAGCTTTGATTTCAGTGTAGGTTATTGTCTCAGCAGAGTTACAACAGATTGTCCCTTGGACAGCCAAGTTTCTAATTTCTGCATTGCTGCTGAATGAACCCTTAATTCCTGAGCCCCCAGGGAGGGCTCCTCAGGGCAGTCGTTGCTGTAGCACTCAGGGTTGATCACTATGACTCTGTAGAGATGTTTTCTTTTTGCTTAAGTAATGCAGCATGAACCAGGGAAATGATGTCTTCTGTTTTCCTTTAAAGCCCTGAGTCACTGACAAATCCCAAACACAGCACGTGCCGTACGGAATTACTTAGGAAAATAGTCTAGCTCCGAGTTGGGGGTTTTTACCCAAAACATGTTAAGCACATAACTAAAAATAGCTTGCATAGCAATGAGATCTCCATCAAGGAAATATCTGTTTGTACTGCTGGGCTCCTGCCTCTGACTATGTCACTGCTAAAATTCAGTTGCCTAGAAAATGCGTATCTTTGGCTAGAAACATATATCCAGAGATACGTGTTTACTGAGCAGCATATACTGGGTTAGGCATGGAGCCAGTCCTATTTCATGACTACACCTTTGAAAAATTGTCTGATTAAGTCCGACAGGAATAATTGCATGTGAAAGGAATAGTAAACATTCTGCACTGGAATGGATTTTCAGCAAACAATGTGAAATACCTGGTCCATTCAGAACCCTATCCCAATGAAAGCACTTCAATCATTTTCCTAAGCAATAGCTCAGATTAAATAAATTAGTAGCAAGTAAGTATTGAGAATAATTGGGATTATTTGGGAGAAACTATTTTGGCTTTTTATACAGTTGAGCACATTCCAAGGCTGAATAAGTTCAAAGTTTGCAAATTTGATTCATAAAAGTGGAATCATAAAACCCAAAGAGAAGACAATAAGTTTTCCAGGGGGAGTCGAATGAATTTAAAAATCAATGAAATCCTTTATGTAAGTTTTATGCACTGCATCCCTCTACCCAAGATTTTTGATATAATTTAGTGAGCCAAATTCAAAGCATGCAGATTAGCCCAAAGTCTGTTCTTATTATTGGTGAATTACCATAAATCCCAAACCAATTTTACCCTGTGCCCAAGAGGTTGGTGTTATTTGTGACTGGATTGACCAAGGTAAGATCCATGGGGATCACTCTCAGGTTAGACTGGATGATCCTGGAGGCCTTTTCCAACCTCAGTGATTCTGGGATTCTTTGTTAGGGCCTTACACGTCAACTTTGAGGTACCAACGACATATCTGAGAAAATAGGTGACACAGATTGTTTATAAATTACTTGGATTTATTTATTTTATGTGTTGTCTTTAAATTTACTCCTGATGAAAAGCACTGAATTGACATCAACAGGGTCTCCTTTGTGGGTGAGGTATGGACAGGTGTTCCCTCAGTGCTGCATTAGGACCACCAACCCATGCCACTTAAACTACTGAGCAGCCATCAAGTAATAATGACTTCCAATTACTCCTAATCTGGGCTAGACTTGAACCAGTGACCTTGAAAAAGTCTGTATCCCATTAACAGTTCCCTAAGCCAGCCAGTCCCGGGTGTTTGATTGTTCTGAATGCAACCCAAGAGCTTCCCTTCACTCTCCTTTATTTCTTTTTTTTTTTAAACAGCTCAAAATTAGGGGTGGAGAGGTATTGAAATACTCAATTTGCAGTTTCCCTGTATCTCTAATACCACACCTAGAGGAGCAGCTTTCATTTGCACTGGGAATACCTCCTGCTGAAATGAAATTCTCTTTTCTCAGTCCTTGATGTCTCGTCTGTCACTGATGGATTTTGCACACCTAGACCTCCAGAATCAGTGAAAGCTGCCCTGATTCTGCCTGGCAGGACATTACAGCATGGTCCCAGACTCTCCTGACTTCTGGGATATCCTCGATGTTACGGGAGTGAACCAGACAAGAAATGAGCCATTAGGTGCTAATTTCTATCTGCAGAATGCCCCTCATTAAATTTTCTGTATCTTTTTTTTTTTTTTTTTAATCTATTCTCAGAAAACAGTACTGAAATATTTGGTATTTTCACCAGGACAAGCACCAATCAGTCTGTTTGATACCAGCACTGATGGACTTTGTACCAAGAGTGGCCGAAGGTTGGACTCAATGATCTTGGAGAACTTTTCCAAACCTAAATGGTTCTGTGGCTCTGTGAAGAGCTGGCAGGGAGGGAGAGGCCAGTGGTGGGGCTGCAGGTTCTCCTGTTGGGGTGGTTTATGTGTTCTCAGTAGGTGCCTCGCTCATGGTGGCAGAAAGGACAGCAATACCTTTGTACCTGAACACTAAACAATCACCCCCTCCTGCAGCCTCCCCCCAGCTGCAAGGGTTTGCCAGTTCATTTGCACATTTTCAGGCTAAAACAGGCTCAGCTGCAGCACTTTGGTGCACCTTTGTGACACCTCCTGTGAGCAAAAGGTGTCAGTTCAGGATGGTTTCTAACCCACCACCTGCCTGCCTCACCTCTGCATTAGAGATCCACTGATAGTGCTGCAAAAATTTCACTCCACTTTCTTCTCCAAGTTTCTGGTGCTTTGGGGCAAATTCAGTGTTTTCATTAACATTTCAGATAAGTCTGGAAAGAGCACAGACATTAATGCAGATTACAGGCCAGAAATGCTAAGCAGCAGCAGCTTCCTTTGATCGGCTGAGATATGTCAGCGGCAAATACTGCTGCAGCCCTGAAAATCAGCAACGTGGAGCCCTTGTCCAGAGAAATGGAATTTAGCCATCCTGGGGACTTCTGCTGCCCTGCAGTGCCTTCCCAGCCCCGTGGTTTGGGGCTGATCCAAGTGAACGCCCTTTTGGCAGGGTTAGCAGACAATATCACCTCACATCTCGGCACGTGAGCAGGTCCCCTTTGAGGAACTCCTTTCAGGACATGTTTGCATCTTAAACTGCCAGGTTCTCCTTTAGGAAATACACCAGCAGTACAGTAAAGGCACTTTCCACAGGAGGGAATCAAACCTGGATCCCCCATTTCCACCTGCGTGTTCCCCCTCTGGAATCTGAGCAGGCATTGATGCTGTTATCCAGCTTTAAAAGAAAGAAGTTAAGACCTTCTCTCCTATACCAGGAGTGGTTCCGGAGCAGGAGAGAGCAAGAAAGGACAGGAATATTATTCCTACAGGCAGGATTTATCCTATTTATTTCCTCATTTCCTGGGCTTGGGTTTCTGCTCTTCCACCATGGTTTTGGCCCTGTTCTCAGGGCTCTGGTTCACCCCATATCCTTTATAGAATGTTTAAATGATTTTACCAGAATTGTCTTGATTTAGGCTTCAAAATTGAATCCTTTCTTTACAGGTACCTTGAGATTAACAATGTTCAATGGTGGGCTCAATACATGGGGAATTATTCAGCTGGAATTTACAGCTGAAATGCTGCTCACAGGCAGGTCTCTGATTTACCCCTGAGAAGTGAAACAAGTGTATTAAAAATAGTATTTCTGTAGATGTTTCCTTCTGTGCTCCCAGCCTGCTCCAAGTCCTGATGGTGATTCCTGTACAGAGAAAATGATTCCTTTGGGCACAAGGACACTTACCTGGAGCAAACCACGACTGTGGGAATGTATCTCCCAAGGAATTGAATCAATGACTTGGCGAGGTTTTTCCCTTTAACACCCTGATGATATTAATTAGAATTGTAAACTGCACGTCTGGTTTCATCAGACCCGTCTCCCACCATCAAACAAAAACAGTCTAATGTCAAATTATTGAAGTCTCCCAGCTGCCGGAAATTCCCCTTCCCAGCTCCAAGTGTTTTTCCTTTACCACAAAATAACAAGCAAGTCCCATGTGTTTGTATCAGTCCTGCAAGTACTGTCAGTAAAAGTCATGTCATAACCTCAATCAATCACTCAGCACTGGCCAACACTCGGGTAGATGATCCAGAAATCCTCCTTTCTGGGATTATACTGCAGGAAATAACACAGTGCTGCCTGACAGCAGCAGCAAAACACTTTAGAAGGAGGCCAAACAACCAGAGTTGCCCAAGTGGTTCCTTCCTGTAGCTTCTGGGGCTGCATCTATTTCCACATGTGCCACAAAGTGCCAGCTGGAAGTTGGGTGGCAGGATGGCACTTGGAGCATTTATTAATTTCTTTTGCTTGCTCATGAAAACATATTAAAATTTCTAGATCTGCACACAGATCCAATTAATCCATCTGTCATGGAATAACAGAATGCCACTGACCACTGAGAGCCGTGGAGAACACAGCCTGCAGATCCTAAGCTTTCTTAGACTGGATATTCAAAATTTATTTATCTGCCATCAAGATATAACAAAATGCAGAAAAATGCTTGTAAAAAGAAATGTGATATTTACTGTTCAGCCATGTAATATCTCCTACTTATACATGTCCCTTGAGGATATCTCAATGTTGTTGGAAGAGTAGTTTCCTTAGACTACTCTTCTCCTTTTCCTCCTTTCTAGTTCTCTTCTTCTTTTTTGTAATGTTCTCTTCTACTTTTTTTTTTTATTTTCTAATTCTCTTTGGAAAGGGCCAACCCTTATGTTGAAATACTAGAAATGAGTAGCATTTGAGACTTAACGGTGGCTTTATTGTAATTAATTTGTGATATAAAGCTGAAGAGCAGCTTAGAGTGTGTAAGTTTAAGACCACTGAGGATTTAGAGTTATTTGAGCCCGTCTGAGCACAGACTCCATGGACATTCACCATCACTAAATCAACACAGGGAAAGGCAGAACTGGGGCCTTTCAGTGTTTTCCTGCTGATTTCAGCCAGTAGGGTTCTGGCTGTGTTTTCCAGCAAACCTTGGGAATCACTGACCCCTTGCCTGCAGGTAAATGGTTAAAGGAGAGGTCAAGCAGCTGTATCCAAACTGGAATACAGCTCTGCATTTAAAATCCTCCTAAGCTGGCTCGGTTATCCCGATGTGCAGCAGCCCTGATGTCCCTGTGTCCATAGGTCTGTCTGTACATGCACCCCCTATTCCAGTGCAGTGCTGAAAGGAGGCCAGTTTAAGGTCCTTGAGGAGACAATAATGGTTGTTTTGTAATGCTCAGTGAAACTAAGAGTCATTTAATGCTGCCTTTTGGTGAAAGACCTGAGAATACACCCTGCTGCACACTGTAACTTCAGGTCGCCTTGCTTTTATCACTTCCCTTGCTTTTATGATGTGTGCAGTGAAAAAAAATCTCCTGTGAATAGAAGTTTAAGTTTCCCTGCAAGGGTTATGAAATGTGGAGAGGCAGCACAGGCCCCTCTGCTGCATCTAGAAGGTGTTGCCTATGTGGTCACCCAGCTGGGGGCAAGAAGGGGCTGCCTTCCCCTGAAACCAATCTCCATCCCAATTTATACAATAGTTTGGGGAAATCCCCATGTTGGGCCAAGGAAGAGGCTGTGGATCCACTCTTGAAGCTCCACTCCTCCATGCAATCAATCTGGAGGAGCTCTAGCTGCTCCTGCAGCATTCACAGAGGGCTACACCGTATGCCAGATTTGTTTCATGAATTTCTCTGCTCTCATTGCCTTAAGCACAATTACAAATACATTATGCAGTGTGAATTTTCACCCTTTTTTAGCATTCAGTGGTGCTATGAACCACCAGCCTTTCCCCTCAGTGTACTGGGTTGAAATTAGTGCATTCCCCAAATATCCTGCTGCCTGTGCCATCCCAGCATGACCCACAGAGGGGACGCCACCACCAAATGCTTCCCCTGATGGGATTTAGTCAATCACATCCACGAGATCTTCCTCCCTCAGCTTTCAGAGGGGTCAGGAATCCGAGGCTGCCGCTGCTCCCAGGTCAGCGCACAGGGAGCTGCTGCCAGGGACAGCTCCTGATTTCCAGCTGGGGGAACGGAGTGATGGACAAAACACAGCAAACCAGCTCCATTTATCCATTGGAATGGGCACACGCTTCTCCCTGCCCCCGGAGGGGCTCTGGCTGCTCATTACACGGCATCCTTTCATGCGTGTTTTTGGCAGGCAGGCCCTGCCCAGCGCCAGCGCGGGGCCGAGCGGGCCAGGCCGCATCGGCCTCTCCTGCCTGAAACAGAATTTGACAGAAATTTAGCAAAACTTGGGCTGTGGATTGAGAGGCAGTGATCAATTCTGACAGCGTCCTGCTCTGCTCAACATTCTCTCTGAAGTGCCTGGAACCAAATGCCAGTGCAGAGCATTTCTCCCCGAAGTTCAAGAGGGGAGATGTAAACACAGGCCATAAAAGACCTGCATGTCTCCAGCTTGTAGGGGTCGTAATTCTTCTCAGCAAAGTTACCTTTCCTGTTTCTATGAATTACTCTTACATTCTTGTAAGAGATACGGTTTGAGGTATTTATGGTGCATTCAATTCTGCTATCATTGATTTACTGGACTAAACCTGCTCCAGGATATGATGTAAAGCCCCTAATTCCAAAAAACTCTTACATCTCGGCGAGAACAGCATTTTCTGCCCTGTTGCCCTCCAGCAGATGACCAACGGAGATAAACAGAGGGCACTCCACTCTCGGTTGCAATGTGCTTGGTGATGTGAAGGAATCAATCAGACAAAAGCAGATTATTAGAGTGTCTGAGAGAGATCAAACATTGCTGGCATCTTCACCCACACACGGTTGATTTACAGGCAAGCTGATAAAGTGCTGCAGCTCACTGTCAGAAGTACATGACAGCTCCTCTAGCTCTATGGATAAATTATTGCTGAAGCCCATGATAACATTTCTCCACCTAGCAACCAAACATAACAGGATGTGGCTTTTAGTACTCGGAGCCAGAATGATACAAAGAGAAAACACAGAAACTCTTCAAGCAGGGAGGCAGCACACAGGAAAGGCGGCAGGGAGAGATTTTCACACGCACATGCGAGGGGGGTGTGTCTGTCCTGGCTCTGCTGGCGGAAAATTGGCTGGGTTGGAGCCGTGTACCTGCAGAGACACTGCCAAAATGCCTGGGACTGCAGGCAGGGATTTTAGGGGGGGTGTGGGCAGAGCCCTGGAGTGGGCGGTGGGGCTGCTCCGCTCACCCAAACACCCAGGGCTGCCCCACAGCCCCACAGCCAGGAACACCCATGGAAAATACCAGGTGTTTCCTTTGGCTTGGAAAGGCACCAGCAATAAATAACTTCACTGTGCTTCAAAAAAAGGCAAATCAAAATAATCCGATTATTTGGAAGACAGTGCTGAAGAAAGATGCAGTTCAGATATTCTCTTTATTTTTATCTGGTGGCTTATAAAATAATAAGTAATATAATCTGCTAAATATTGCATCATGGCTATTAGACATTGGGACTGTGCTCAAAAATTAAGTTGGGTTAATTAGAGCATGTACTATGTGCCTATAAAAGACTAAATCAGGCTCTGTCTCAGGAGCCAGACGTGAGTGCTTTTCAAAAACTGAGAATGTGACCCTGACAACTTAAAATCTAAACTACATTGAAAGTACTCGCAGGTTAGAGGTTCTGCTGCCTCAGATGCCTTTCATAAATTCTCTTGCTTTGAAATACATTTCCTTATTTTAATTTTTTTTTTCTCTTTGTTGCTCTATCAGTAGTCATCCCACAGAAGAGTAGGGAAATGAATATGGAAATAACTGTATGAAAGAAATTATGGAACCTGTTTATCTGTACTGTTCTGCCAAATGAACAGTCAGAAAATGTGATTTTTTTTCTTTTCTTTTCTCCCTGTGGCTTTTTCAGTTACAAGAATTTAGTGAAGGTGAAAGGTAAGTGAGAAATTCTGAGATGTAAAAGATGTAATTTGATGGGGTCCCTGAAGTAATTCTCTATGTTATTTGTTCATTTGTCGTATTAAGGGGTCAGTGCTGTTTATCTGCAAACAGATCTAAGCCCAGTTTGCATTTGGAGGTTTTGTGGGGTTTCTCTGGTGGCTGCTGTGATGGGAGGTGGCCCCAGCTCCTGGGCTGCCCCAATTAACCCTTTGCTCTGCTTAATTCCTGCCCAGCTGTGTTATCTGCCCACACCTGGGAGGGAGGAGGGACCGGACTGCAGTGTTTTCCTCACCAATACCCATGGATGGCTTGAAGCATGCCTTCCCTCTCTGCCTGCTGAGGGCAAGCATGGGTTCTGTGCTTGTTTATCACGGTTTGAAATCCCCCTCTCATTTTACCACCCCCTCTTATACTCCTCCAGACATGTTACAGGACAGTTTCTGTGGGACCTCACCGGGAGGACTCGCCCGAGCAACTCTTGTAAAAGCCAACAGAAATTGCATGGCTTAATCCTCATGTGCTGCATTGAAAAATTACCCATAAATATTTCACCATTATGTTTTATTATTACAGTCAAATTTGTTTTATGTACTTATTATTTAAGGGATAATAGGGCAGGTGTCCCATTTTATGAGGCAATAATCTGGATCACGTTGGCTCCATAGTTTATCCCTCCCAGAGAGCTGCATTATCACCAAGGGACATGGGGAGCTTGTCTTATTATAGTAATAGTAATAATAATAATAATAATAATAATAACACCTTCTATTCCTACAGCACCTTTCCTCTAGAACCAAAAGCATTTTATAAATCTGATTTGATTTTTGACAGCTGGGGTCATCTCAAGGATTATTTCAATAATGCCAGCTCTGGACTGAGGACAGAAACCAGACTTTAGACCACCAGATATCCCCCCCTGGATCTCTGGAAACCTTTACTGTTTATCTCTGTCTTACTCAGATATCTGGGGGTGCACGTGCAGGGGATGAGCCCCAGGTATTGATGGGTGTCCTTGGCTGTGGCACTGTGGGCTCACAAGCTCTGGGAGTGGAACACGATGCCCTTCAATTCAGATGTCTTGTAGAGCTCAGATACACCAGAACCTGCTCTGGAGAGGCTGGGAGAGCTGGCTGCAGGCAGGGACAGCCTCACCTTTATTGGGAGGTTTGCTTGAAACCAGATCCAAGGGGAGGGATTGCCACCCCTCCATTAGATAATGCTCCCTTTCCAGAGGATTTGGGTTAAGGATTGGTAATGTTGGTGCCCTTTGGGTACACACAGGTGCTGCTGACGAGAGAAACCAGTCTAAATTCCCCTGTGCAGCTCAGCCGTGCACTGGTGTGGGTTGTGCTGGTGCATTAGCTCTGTTTGAGGCTGTATTAGCAATATCTATTCAATAGCTATTATCTAGAGAGAGAAATTAGGTTATACACTAGATGTTAGCTATATATATCAGATATTAGCTGTATACAGTGTATACAGGCTCAGGCTGCTGGTTTTTCCTGAACACCAGGGCATAAAACTGAGGGTGCCTTCAATGCCAAGCACCAACGAGTGCCCATTCCCAGGCCCTGGAATGAGCCATACAGAGCCTTGCTTTTCCCTGGACGAGCTGACCTGTCACAGTTGCCTTGTGCTCTCAGCCCTTCAGCCAAGCTGAGCCCAGGAATGACTTCAGAGCTTATGATTCCAGGTTTTCCCTGGAAAAGAGCCAGCCCCTCCTAGGGAAACGTTCCCAAACTGAGATGAGGTTTGCATTTTGTTGGAAGTAAAAAGAGGATTTACTTATAAATAGCTAATTTTTTTACCTATTTCTGGGTTTTTGATTCTGCTGTGGCTTCTCTCTTTTAGATTTTTTCTTCCTTTTGTTCTCTTCCTTCAGCTGCGAATCCAGAAAGGCAAAAAAAGCTGGGATATATCTAATAATTTCTAGTTATAGAAGTGGTTTATTTCTACTTGAAAGTTGAAGCCAGCTCTGATGAAGTTATATATTCTTTGATTAAATAAGATACATAAGGCTGAGTCTGCTCTCTTAACATCCCAGAGCCACGAGGGCTTTAGCTACTCAGAGGCTGTGTTACTCATTCCTCCCTTATCCACAATCCCAAGCTGACCTAAAAAACTTTCCCAACTAATGCCTGACTGAAATTGCCAGATTTCCACATGGAGTCAGAATTTTAAATTCTGAATTTTCCCCACGGGAGAAAAAAAATACCTTTACAAGAAATTTCCGGAGTTTTGCTTCCTTGCATCTTGCATGATTCAGCATTCTCTGAATTTCTCTGAGCCCTGATTTTCCTCAGTGTTGGAGGGAAAAGGACCAATTCCTGCCACTCTCATGGCTGATCAACAAGATATTTAAAATATTAGTGCCTAAGTCTGCCAGTAGCTGCTTAAAAGGATTTTTATGAGTTCCTACCTGTGTTTGTGAGTGCCTAAACACCTCCCAGTGTTTCATCTCATTATACTTTGTATTGTGGTGAAGGGATAATGCTTTCATTAGATCCATCAGCCATTCACAAAATATAGCTCTGTGCCACATTTACATCAGGAAAACAAATCATACTGTGCCTCAACTTTCCCCCATCAGGAGCGGAATGGATGTCTTGCCTCACCCAGGCAATGGGAGGTGTCAAAAGTTCATTGGATTTACGGATTACAAATCACCAGTTGTCTCTCAAGCATTGTGCAAATTATCAAACGTTGTTTTATGGCACTGAGGGAACTGGCTGGGCAGATATTCAGGCATGTGCTGAAGCACCTTGTTGACTTCAGCATCTAAATATCTAAAATGAACATTTTAAATGAGAAGAGACGTGCTCTCCTCCTTCCCTGGACCACAGTGTAGCTTGGTCCCCAACCTCCTCCCTCAAGAAGTATCAAAGTTTGTCCAGGGGCTCAGCAGAGCAGCACCTCATATTTGGTGTATTTGCATCTAAATTGCCTCTTTTCATTTATTTGGGTTTGTTGGTGGGGGTTTTTTGCTTGCTTATTGCAAAATGTCATGTTTTCATAACTTCCAGAGAGTTGATATTGCAAGAAAAAAACCAAGTTGCATCTGCCTCATTATATTAAAATGTTAACATTTCTAATATTTCCTAATGGCACCACTATAAAGTAAACATTGGAATGAAAAGTTCTGTGACTGAAGTGGAGCCTGGAGACAGTTAATGGGAATGTGTTCCTGGGGTAGCTCGGGGTTTGCTTTGGGGATGTATAGATGATTATAGAAAATTGGTTCCATTACGCCCTCAATTACAATGTGTGAAGTCATTTTACCCCACAACTGATGGCAGAATGGGGACCAGGCAGTTTCTGTGAGAAATGTGATGTAGCTTTCGTGTTGATTTCATATTTTCTGCTTGTGTATTGTGCCCTACGTTCCTGCCTGGTTTTTATGCAGGGTTACCCTTTGTCATCTGGTTGTTATTGTTTTAATAATAGCCCAGACACAGTCTGGAGGGCACATCCCACAACACCCCCACCCCGATGCTTTATGGACTGATGATGGTCCCGTTCCTAAAGGAAACAATGGGGTTTCTTCCATGCCATGTCCAAGTCCATGTGTTCAAACTCAGCTGAAACCACCGCGCAGAAACAGCTTTTTGAGGCCGTGGATGTTAGGACGGAGCTGTGTGATGCTTCTGTGATCAGCACTGCAGTTCTGTATTCATGAGGAACTGAAAGATGAAGTATAGTGTAAAGTAGCTGTTGCATTCGTGCTTTATTATCTTGAACCAGTAATTGAATAGCTGCTAAGTGCCGAGTCCTGAAGGGAAAACCCACCCCGTGGAGTTCTTGGCGCTCTTTTACGCTCCGAGAGTTCATCCATCCAGCCTAATGTATGAAATGCCTTCATATTTTGGCCTTCCAAAATTCGGCTGAATGTGTTTCAGATGCGATGTCTCTATTATCTCGTGCCTTATCGCAGGAGAGGAGGAGGGCACCGCACTTCCACGAGGTCTCCTTGTCATTATCTCTCTGAACACGCAGCCCAGACAAAGAACCCTTGGAATGCAGAGTAAGGGAAGGGCTAATGCTCGGCCCTGGCTCCGTGCTGAACTTTGCAAGCACGAAAACCCTCCTCACATCTCAGCTCTGGCTGCTAAAATCCAGTCAGGGAAGGCTGGCACAGCCCTGGCACCACGGCAAGGTTGGAGCCGACTGTTGAAGGCTCCATTTATCAAATAATGGAACGAGTCCCTGATGGAATCGGCTCCCTGGACTCCCATTAAATGGGAAATAAGGCCTGCATAGGTTCAATACCTTTTAATCCATCAGCAGCCTGAAAATCTGCGTGTTCTAAAGGTGCCTGACCTCTCAGAGGCTGTGCCTGGGCTGAATTTGATCATGACAAATTGACTGGTGTTTTGTTCTTAGGACTTGAGCTGCTTCAGCACCAGCTCAGATGTCCCAGAATCTCTGAGGAAAAGCCCTGCCAGCCCTCCCAGCTCATCGAGCCCAGCCTGTGCCCGATGCCCACCTTGTCCCCAGCCCAGAGCTCTGACTGCCACATCCAGCCCATCCTTGATGCTCCCCTGCTCTGCTCTCCTGGCTGCAGACAAACCCAGAACATGGAGCTTTCCCTCCAGGAAAACAATCCCAACACACTTTTGTTGCCTGTGGTATGTCCTGGGAAATGGAAACAGCCTGGAGCTCAGCAGTGGCCAAATTCCTGGCTAAAAATATTGACAGAAAAGAAAGAAAAGGCTCCCCATAGTCACAGAAGGTCTCCAAGAGCTTAGGGTAGATCCATGGCCCTCCAAACTGCTGGATGCTGCGAGAATTGTGGAATTTGGCTTGGCTGGGCTGCCTCCTTCCTGCACCAAAACTTCAGTGCAAACAGAAAATGAAAATTTCTTTCTTCAAACACCCTTAATTGCTTTCAAGTTTTGGCACTTCTGTCACTATTGGATTTCCAGGGTGTCCCATGGTAATGATTAGAACTAAGCAAATACCTCAAAATATTTTCCATGCAAACTCCCTTGAATAAAACATTGAATAGCCTTCAGCTGTGTTCACACCCCTTTCATATTTGCTTTCTCTGAATATTCCAGTGACTGATTTATGGGCAGAAATGTTAACTGAAACAGCAATTTTTAAGGGAATGTTGCATAACATTTATGGAAAGCAGATTTTAAATATGGATATAGTATCTAAATGCAGCCTAGTTGGAGTAAAAATAAAGCCAGGTGATTTAGTCCCTTCAATCTAAGAAATCGTCTCAGTGTCCAAAAGTGCAGAGACCACAAACAAAAGGAGGCTCTGTCCACCAGAAAGACCAAAAATGAGGGTCAGATGCACTTAGGAGGCACTTGGTGAGTTTTGGAGAGGTGCCTGAGCAGCGAATGTGTCCAGCTCCTGTGGACAAAAATACCTTCATAAATCTGGCCATGACTCAAAATAAACGTTGGATACTGAACACAGTTGAAAAATGTAAAAGTAATTCAAAGTTAATTGTGAAGAAGAGAAGAGACTGAGCTGGCTGAACTTAAGCTGTTTACTCTGAGTAAGTTGATTGGACTTACTAATGATACAGGAGCCTTGGCTGCTTCTTGGAGATGTCATTGTCAAAGAGCAAATATTTGCATACTGCTCTTCAACATCATTAGTTTTGTTTTGGAAGGTGAGTCATTAAGACCAAGGTTTGAGAAAGTGTACAAATATTGCACATCTCATTTGCATCCGTGACTAATTTGTGCATAAATCAGGTGAGATGGCTCCGAGCTGACCAATCCTGGCATCCTGGGACGTGCAAGGATGCTCACAGGCCGCTCACATCATCAGCTGCACTTCAAAAATAAATTAATAATAATTTAAAGAAAAAGCTGAGCAAAGCTTTAAAACTCAATTTTTGCATATGAAGCTCTTCTCATTCTGTAGCGTGTTCCAGAGAGAGAGAGCTCTGCTGGTACAGGGAACTTCGACAGATCTGCATTATTCCCCCCGGAGTGCGAAAATATCTTCATGCCATCTCTGAGAAAACCTCATTTAAATGCTCTGTGAATCCAGCCCTTCCCAAAGGCCACGATGTATTCATGTATTTTGGATGATCTGCAGCTCAAAAACCGTGCAGCTAATGCACCCATCTCACCACGGGAAAGAGTGAAGCAAAAACACAAAAAAAACCAGAGAGCGAAGCTGAAAACCAACCCACAGCCTCTAACCCAGATTCCTGCTCTGAAATAAAGATGGTCTGAGGATGTTCTTGTTACCCAATTCCACCGACAGCCGCAGCTTGCTCTTTAAAAATGAAGAGCCAGAGTATTTTCAGAGGGACACTCACACTTCATTGTACCTTTTTCACCCTTCTGATTAACTCTCTCTAAAATATCCTTATCAAGCAGCAGTTTCAAGGCTGGGGAATGATTTGTGTTCTTTTTCTGTGAGAATGGAAGAATTTCCAAAGATAAAAATGACGAGCAGATATTCGAGGAGCTTTCCCCAAGAGTGGTGAAGTTCAGGTTGAGATTCTCCAGCACCGTATCTTTGGCAGGGTGGATAAATGAACACACTTTAGTTTCCCTTTCTTCCCTAAAAAATCATTTACTTACCCTCCTGCCATCACATGCTAAATTAAGTCAAGTCTTTCTTTTGTTAAGAAGACAGCTCTTTTCTGAGCTCCCTAAACTTTTCTAAATTTTCTTACCACGAACACTGCTCATTTTGTTTCTTATCCAGGGACTGATAACAGGGTTTCTATAAAAATGAACATTCACGATCAAAGAGCAACTCTGTATCATAAACAGATTACAACAACTGGGCATGCTTTGAAATAGCTTAACCTAATTAAGCTCAAACACTTTCGCAAAAGCTTTAAAAAAATGGGTGTAATTGGAGCTCCGTTCAGGTTCAGCTGACTTCATATTTTTAGTTTGGTTGGCATTTTTTTTCCTTTTTAGAGCTTTGCATAAACAAAACATTTTGACAGTGTTGCCTTCCTGGGAAAAAAATGTTGGTGGTGCTGAAAATTCAGATTTCCAAATGAAACACAGTTCTAATTGCTCATTTTTGCAGCTCTGGTGATGTGTGTGAGATGTGCCAAAAGCAGCCCCAAGTGCCCGTGACGGTGTCACACGTGTGGCACTCATGTGCCACGCGGGGCAGGGGTGACTGGGCAGTGCCCATCGTGTGCTGGGCCACCAGGAGCTCCCTGGGGGGATTGGAAATGCAAATGGTTGGATTTTTCTTTAAAAAATCAGTTACAAAGCAGGTTTTGAGGATTCAAATGGAAATCCCAATAGTTTTCCTCCATGTTAAACCCCACTGTGTGTGGAGCATGTCCAAGTGTTTGTCCAGCCATGGGTTTCTTCATCTTTCCCATTGCATGGTGTTGGTTCCTTGTGGAAAATTAACTTTAGGCTGAGATCAGCAGACATTCAGCTTTTCACACCTTATTTCTCATCTCACTCTCTCCCCCCACTTCAAAGGTGTTGTGAAAAACCTTTCTCAGGTATTTCTCAATTATAAACCTCTGAGCTCCAAGGCTTGATCATCCCCTTAAATCTGATTCCAGGCAGATTTTCAATAATAATAATAATAATCATAATCATAATAATACACCTGCATCCTTTAATTACTCAGGTCAGTGTTTTAAAGGTCCAGCAACATCTGTGGGTGGTAAAATGGCCCCCAAAAATCTCTCTGTTATTGAAGCATCAATTTTCTTAAACTTAGAATGAATAAATCTTCTGTAATCTCTATAGAATTGCACCCTTCCCTCATCACCATAAAGCCTGAATGCTTTGGTCATTATCTGTTATAATTTGTTGTTATCTGGTCTTTTCTGCTGTAGTGAATTATTTCCTCTTTTTTAGAAGATTTTAATTTTATTGATTTTTTATTTCATAATGGAAACAATTTGCTGTTTGCCCAGCTGTGGAATTTCCATAAGGAGATAGTGATTTGCTGAAGACTCTAATTTACACTTCTCAGGAATATTTGTGGAAAAAGAATTTCAAAGTCATTTTTATCTGCTCCAGGTTTTTCTACACAATTGTTAACACTGAATTTTGCTCTTTGCTTGTAAAAGTTTACTAATGATTACTGAAGGCCTTAATTGAAACAAATTTATGTATATATCTCAACAAATATTTTTGTCCTGTAATACTCAATATTTTCTTCAACATTTTTCATTTATTTTCCATTTCTTGAGGATAAAATTTTCAGCAAAGTTTCTTTTCATAAGTGAAAAGCACTAGAAGTGCTAAGCTAAATTACCTGTAATTGTATAACCTTCTGATTCTGCCTGTGTTTAACAGATTAAATGTTCTGTCTTTACAACTTTCAAGGTTAAGTGCCCATAATGGGACATGCTGGGGAGTCGGGTCATATAATCCCCAGCAAGTGGCACTCAGAGCCCAAATGGAAGAGAGTTATTAAAATCTATAACATGCAACTTTAATCTAACACTCAAATTATAAGGGAGCCACTTGGAAAGAGCCAAAGGCTATTTGCAGGTTCAATATATTCACTTTGCTCTCAACAGTGATCAAAGTTTGGAGCTTCACACGGCTTGGACTGATGTAGGAGCTAATTTGGAGGAGCTGCAGAAAATGCTGTTCTGTCCCCAAGCTACAGCGGGTTCATAATTGGAGTTTTACACCTGGGAGGGAGGGAGGGAGCAGAGCCTGCACTGCCCAGCTCCCCACAGGGCTGCACCAGCTCGTGGGCAAGGGTTAAAAGCCAGGGAGATTAATCTGAGCACCAAGACAAATTACACTTCTATTTTTTACAGAAAGTTTTCTAACTGGAGTGGTTCTGTTTTAATTGGGGACTATTACTTTAAATGAAATGCAAGATTGAGAGTCTTTTTTGCAGAGATATTTCAGTCACTGTCAAGACCTCCCAATAAGTTCATTCCTGCCTCTCTTCCACATATTATTTTTTTTTTCTTCTGGAATTTTCTGGAGTACTTATATTTTCTTTTCCCAATCTATCCCACGTACCAAGTCTATACAGTTGGGTCCAAAACCTATTTAGAAAACCAGGGTGGTTTTCTTTTCCCCCAAAAGGCCACTTCTGAGTGTGTCACTGTCACACCAAAACAACTGCAGTGAAAGCCCTTGATCAAAACAACCACAGCACCTTTGCATTGCCGTTTTTGCTCTGTCAGTCCTTGAAATGACCTTGGCTTAATTACCTGCATCTCAATGAGTGAATCTACATAGCAAGTGAAGGTTAATTAATGAAGGATCATTTCTTACTTAAACCCATCAGGCAGTGGCTGACAAGCAAGTCTGGCCCGTGCAGTCCCAGCCTCTATCTCATTAGAAATGGTCAGATTGATGTGCTGGGGCTGCTCTGGAAACAGGGCCAGGACAGTTTGTTAATGAAGAGAACTGATGGGCTCCTGCAAAACACTCAAAAGCCTCTGTCTGTTATCACCAATGTCACTGAACTTCAGCTTTTCCCACCAGCTCCTCCATTTCCAGAGTTTCATTCGTGCCTTTTCAACTTAACCTTCTACGACTTCCACCCAAAAGCTGCTCTGGGTTTTCTGCCTGGCTAAAAGGGGCAGAGCAATCAGATCCTCCCTCCCATATTTGGGTGGCTGGCACAAAACCCACTCAGCTGTATCATTTCAAACCTGGAGGCTGCAGGAATTCTTCCTGGTGTCCTGCCCACCTCCATCTCCGAGGGATTCCTTGTCCTGGAGTGCATCACTGTCCTTCAGAGCTGGAGGTGCCTCTGTTGCCATTCCACAGCTGGAACAGGCTGGACTTGCCTTCCCACTGGGATGTGCCTTCCCATGCACTCAGGAAAGCTCTTCTCCAGCCCTGTAAAGGGGAACATTCATGGTGGAGATGACAAAGAGGTCACAAAAGGGGTTGCATTAACACTCCAACACCAATATCCTCACCCTGCAGCAGCTCCTGGAGGTAAAACACCCACAAAGAGCCTGAAAGCTAAACCAAAAATCCAGAAAATAAGAATTGGAGGAAAACAGTTCCTGAAAGCAGCAGAAACCAAAGTTCAGAAGCTGTGCTGAGAGCCCTAAAAACCCTCTGGACTTGTGCTAGTAAAGAGCCAGACTTGCACTGCCCATAAATCTTTTCTTTCCAATCACTCCTGGGGTTCCTGATTTGAGAAAAACTCTTGCACTTCATCCATCTGGAAGCCCATGGAGGAGAATGTATTTTTACAATAAACATCCCGTGGCTTAGGATGATGGAGGGAATTTGGTCCTGTGTCACTTGGAACTTCTCAAACATAAAGTGAGACCCAGCTCACGCAGGCAGACTCTGCACAGACCTTTGCAGACAGATGGATCAAACCTGCACTGAGTGATCGCACTCCGAACACTCTGGACTGCAGAGACCAAACCAGACCCTAGTTCAGCTCCGGGCTGCACCTTCCAAAGGCAAAATACAGCACAGAATAAAGCTCAGGGAGACTTCTGGGTGCTGTAACCAGAGCAGAGGGGTCCAGCCTCACCTAGGAAACTGTTCTGGGGTTCTAAGCACTGATGCTTGGAGGTCAGAAGGTGATTTTTGCTTTGCCATCCCTCTGGCTGTTTCACTTGGGAGCCAGGCTAGATCCCTAATTGCCAATTTTCTCATCCTCAACAGGTTTTCCAAATGCAGAAGTGGCCAGAGAGGCAAACATTTCTTATGCTGGTGAACAGAACGTGTCAGGACCAGAGGTTTGTTCCCTTCCACATTTTGTCTGTATTTGATCTTGCAAAGTTACAGATTTTGGCTGCCTTGCCTCGTCTCTTTTTTCTTTAGGTTATAATGTGCCTTTACCTTTTCCAAGCTCTTTCCTTCTCACTCTTACCCACTGATTAGGAAATACCAACAAAACAAGTCTCAAATATTTGATTTTTTCTCGTCCTTGCTTTTGAAGGTTTACACGAGTGCAGGTGGGGCCGAGCTCAGAGGTAGAACTTGAACTTGCTCTAGAAAATAATTTAAAAGGCAAATTGCTCCCACCCAATATTAAGTGAAACCACCTCGTGTGATCCTGTTTCTGTCTGTTCTATAAAAATTGATTTTTTCTATCTGCAGAAGTATTAGGAATTGTTTCTGGCTTGGGCATGTGCCAGGACTTAACTCACCACACTTCTAATGTTTTCAAGTGCTGGAAAAAATTATATAAAAAGTTTTCTGTAACTGGGAAAAAGAGCTCATTTACCTTTGTAATTTTCCATTAATTTACTACTAGGATTCATTTTGCATTTGATTCAGTCCTCTAATGGCTTAAAACTGTGTCTTTGGTCTTTACACATTTGTGGTCTCAGCCGTGTCAAGCTTTTTCATCTATTTTATGTTCATTTATTTTAACTTTTAGTGGTCTTCTAGCCAATTCTTTATCCTTTTTATTACAAGAGCATGAAATTTTATAATGCCCTAGAGCTTTGTTAGTCAGCTGCTACAAGGTTCTTAACCTTAGTTAATTTATTCTTTCACTTTTGACTTTCAGATATGGAGCATGCTTTAATATTTTGGTTTTGAATATGAAAGCAACTTTTATTAAGTAGGTTTATGGCATTAATAGATCCTTATTTCATTTTTACAGGAGTGTTTAGGTATCCTGCTAGACACAGAATGTATCATTTTCCATAATCATCTATAATTTTTGTAATATAATTTAAACTCTACTACATTAAAATATTGCTAATATAACAATCTTAACCTTTTTAGGTAATTTTACTCCACAATCATTGTAAACAAGCGTAAGAATTTTCTCTTTTTCATTGTAAAACCTGATTTTTTTTTGGTTGCTTATTACATTAACAGGTAATTAAGTCATGGAAGTTTGCTTATGTAGAGAGAAAAAAAGGAGAAAGTTCTAAAATCACCACTTGCTGTAATTTTACATAATTATTCTGAACACATCCTGGATCCCAGAAATGACATAATGCTGGCCACTCTTGCAATTTGGGAAGTCCCCCAGGAATTCATTAAATCCCTGCAGCCACGTTATTATCCAAGAGTTTTGTATTTTTGTCTTTCAGAAATAATTTGTCTTATTCCCATCCAGAGAGCAAAGCTTGGAAATCTCAGTGCTGGTCTCTGCCTCAAAAAGACAAATGAAAATCAAAATATTGCAAGGAGGGGAAAACCCCAGCCTTGGTCACTTCTATTTTTAATTCCCCTTGTTCTAAAACACGTTCAAATGTTGTTGGTCTGGCTCACCTTGTCCTTGGATTGGGAGCACTACATAAATATAAGCATCCAACTCGGGGGGAATTCTGATCTTTGGGGGGCTTTTAAAATCCACTGCAATAAAGGCAAAGACTTCATTTTGTGGGAATGGCATCCCTGAAGAAATGGCCAACCTGAACAGGTTTTGCTCTGAAATTCCACCTGCTTCAATCCAAGGAATGCAGCCTGCTGCTCTGCACTTGGCTGAGGCACAGAAATGCTTTCTGCACAATCCTCAACCACCACCAAACACGACACTGTGCCCTTTCATTCATAATCTGCCTTAAACCCACTGACATTCCTCTTCTTCCTGTTTCTTTTTGGACATTACAGTATTTTTTTAGCTGATTTAAATCACTTTTCTGTGCTTGCTGCAGTGCATCCCTCTCAGAGATGCTTCAGCAGACAGATGCAGGTGTTGTCCGGGCGCAGAAAAGCCTCATCAGAGATGAGCCAGGGTGTGCACGAGTCCTGTGCCCCATTTTTATCCCATGTCCACCCCCTGGATGTGAGGGATGCTCCGATTTTGAGCAGCATTCTCTGAGCAATCACCAATCCAAAGAGGGGACAGCTGGAAAATTAATAGCAAGGGATAAAAAGTTCTTGTGGAATCCACAGGCTAGGCTTGAAATAACCACATTTGTCTGCAGTATGCCATTTTTATACCTTTTGGCTTCCAGGAATCTCCATTAATCTGTAATTTTAATAAAAATGCATTTTCATTTCAGCCCAGGTAAGAGTGCTTGCTATAATTCTCCTTCTCAATGCGGTGGAGTTGTTGTTTCCCCTCCATTATTTACTTGTGTGTAAGTACCAAACCAACTCCACTGTACTGGAGGTTCATTTCTGTTCTACAGGGAGCTAACACTTAATGTGATTATATATAAATATATATATAAATATATATATGTAATATATATGAACATTTCTTTGTCAGGGAGAAGCTTTAAGTTATTCTGACGTGAGGCTTTCACGCAGCAAAAATATTACTAATACTATTTTGCCTCTAAAGTGCATTTGTTATCAATATGCACTTAAACTGGTGATCAAGAGTTGGTGGGAGAGACACCTGCTCTGCATTTCTTATCTTTTTAATACCTTAGGGATACATCACTTAATAATTTAGTGCTAAACCATTTAGCATTTTAGCCCATCATCTCTTATATTACACATAGGATTTCAGTAATGTCTGATAAAATTATGTGTTAGCTGCCTTATGTGTGTGTAAAACTTAATAAGTCTTCTTCCCCCCCTCAAGTTTAATAACTGATTTCTTACATTTATGGATGTGAAATTTTATTGCTCATGGATATAGTTTGAACCTAAATCTTCATATCTTATAAATTGATTTTTAGTTTCCTTTTTGACCTTATGAATTTCAATCAGACATTGACCTCTTGTTGCTCATGAATCTGACTGATTTAGTGCCATATAACAATAATACTGTAGCAAAGCATTATCATAAGAGCCCACAGGGTTTGCTGAAACCCATAACTAGATTTTGGAGGCCTCTAGCAATAATAATTCTTGACCCAAGACTCTTCTCTAATACCTTCATCCTTTACTGTTCTGGACTGGCCAATCCTTGCTTTAGTACATTCAAGGAAAGTGGTGGGGACTCCCAGGAGGATACGAGCTCAAACTGTGTGGAGAAGATAATGCTGAATATACTCCTGTAAAATGAAGCTTATAAAAGACCAATTCTGTCTGGGATTTGTCACATTTTGAAGTGAGAGGGAAAGACGATTTAAAAGGAACCTTTTGTGACAAAAATTAGTATTTACTCAGTGTTTGAGATTTTTGAAAAATAAAAATTTAATAGTAATTGTCTTTACTGGAATGTGTTGTTATTCTTCAGTCTATCACTACGGCTGCAGCCTAAATAGAGGACTTGAATGATTACTGCTTTGTTTGCCTGGCTGTGCTAATTTAATTTAATTTAATTGCTTATATGCTTTGCTTTACTGAATAACTGGGTGTTGATGTTCATTATTCCTTATTAAGAAAGAACCTTAAAGTGAAAACAAAAGTGGGAAGGCTGTGGGCCTGTGGCGATGGTTTACAAATGCTAACTCTGGGCACAAATATTTCCCACGTGCTTGTTTTCCCTGTGCCTGTCCAGAGATATGGAAATGGCAGCTTTATTTATGAACTGATTGCCAGGACACGAGCAGGGAGCTAACACCAAGAAATCAGGTAAAACCACTTCTGGTAAACAGGGCAGAGGGTTAAGGAAGGAGGCATGAGCTATGAGGTGTGAAATCCTCCTGAAAGCCAGCCCCAAATGCTGCAGGTGTTCCAGGGGCACTCGGATCAAAGGGCCCCATCCTGCTGCTCCCAGGCAGGGCTCGCTCTGGCTGGGGTGGCTGATGAGGAGCAGACTGACACAGTCACTGTCGTGGAGGGGGAAAGGGTAACAGCTCTTAAGTACCCAGCCTTATGTAAAACTTAGCTAAGGGAGAGAGACCCCTCAGATGAATCCTTTTCACTTGTGCTTTGTGATTCCCTTGCTTTTAACACCAAAGCTGCCACAGGGAAAAGCAGAACTTGCAGCCAGATCTGAGAGTCTGTGCTACTCATCATCCTGATGTAGAACTGGATGCAGAAGGCACATGGGCTGTGAAAGACAAACTGATCACTTTGCAGCTGTCTGAGAAGTGAATCTGAAGCCACAGGCGGTGCAGGACACGGCCACATCCCTGTCCTCTTATGTCCCGAGCAAACACGTGCTCACAGGGGCTCCTGCAGGACGCCCAGCAGCCTTTATTTCATGTTGGGAGGCAAGAGAAAGGCAAGGTGCTCCTGTCCTTCTCATTAAGGATATCATGCCCTTGATGCTTTGCATTTAAAAATTAATTAAAAGTGAAGCCCTCTTTGTGGCAGTCTGAAAACTCCCTGGCCCAGAGCCAGGTCCATTCCTGTTCCCCTGGAGAGCCCTTGGCACGCTGCTGGCGCTGGGCACCACCGGCAGATCCTGCTCAGACCGAGCTCCCAGAGATTCCAGTGCACACACAAAGGTTGAACTGGCATTCCCAGAGAGCAACTGGAGCTGCTCACAGCCTTCTCCAGGCATCACTTCCTTGGAGGATGGAGTGCAAGATGAGAGCTTGTGGTAGTTTGGAATAAATGATGCCAACTGTTGCTTGAGGACCAAAACTCAGGCTCAATGTAAGCCAGTGAAAGCAGATTTCATGTGTAACAAAAAGAGCTTGTGCTTCCCTATGCCCAGGGCTGGGAGCTGTTAAAGGGAGGAATTTGTGTCTGGTGTATGAATGTTCAAGGCTTTCCAATTTACACACAGAATACAAGAGGTGAGTAGTCCAAAACGTAAATGTATGAGTGGAGCTGTGTAGTATTACTGCTCTGTTTATGATGCTCAAAAGTCAGAACTGTGCCAAGTCATTCTGTTTTCTTATAAACTATTTAAATAATTTATTGACATGTAAAGTTAACAATTCTCTGTGTTTACTCCAGCTTGTGTTAGATCTGATATGAATGAGGCTCTTTGGACCATTTTTATCTAATTTCCTCAATGCTGGCAATAATTTTGCTGTTTCAATAACTGATCTTATTCACCTGCTGCTAAAAACACTTGTCATGTTGAATTACATACCCTGCACAGATATTGTTGCAATTAGCAATTACAAAATATCACAACAGAAGTGTACAAAGCTTTAGGATCCAGATTTTTGACTGTGTGTAATCATGTCCTAATTTGCTGAAACATGAGCCAGCAAGTTTTGTTCACTTGTACACAGGTTTATTGACCTGCACGAGCAGATGCAGTAATTGCACATGTAAATTTGGAGCCATGCAATATAAATATAATAAGAAATTCCATGTTTTTCCTCATTCCCAGAGCTCCTGACTGGGCCATCCAGCAACACTGGGCCCAGGGACTTGGGGGAATTAAACCCAGCTGGATCTGGTGCAGATCTTTCCTCAGTTAGAAGATTCCCCAGTTCATGAATCGGTTCCCGTCTGCAAATGAGGATTTCCAAGGTAAGATTCAACCAATTTTTTGTGTACAAATTGACTTCCCTCCTCTTCCACAAACATTTCCAGGTGTGACAGATGTCCCCACCACAAGAAAGCATCTGTGGCACCAGGTAATTGTCTTTAGCATGCGGCCAGAACAAATCAAATCTGACTGGACACCAGTGCAGGGAGTAATGGTTTCCAGGAGCCTCCTGGAGCCACTGGAGTGTGCAGCTTCTCTGCTGGTGGGGCTGGGTCACACTCCAGCCCCATCCCAGCATCCCACAGCTTTAGTGGGAAAGGGAGCTGGGCAGATGGGACACTCCGTGGGAAGTGCTGGTCTGAGAGAAGGAGGGCACAGGATGGAGGAAATTGCTGTGTTTGAATTCTGGTCCTCATCGTGAGGAGTTTTTTCTGCTTAGTCTTCATAGCACACAGAGAAATTAGCCACAGTGCCATAGCTTTGTTTAAAGAAATAAAAAAGACAATAAAAGATTAAAAGAAAAAGTAGAGAGAGATATAGACAGGAGAGAAATCCTGGAAACATTTATTGCTGCTGTCCCCATCCAGTGTGTTGGTACAACTCTAACCAGGGAGCTCCTGGGGACCAACAGCTCTGGCTTCTCTTTTGCCTCTCCAGCCACTCGAGTCTATTTTGATTTCTTGGTGTCCTTTCTGGTTGTGCTGGATTACTCATAACTGCAGCGCAGTGGTAGCTGCCAATACAAATTTAGTCTTTTCTGTTTATTCTGTACTGTCCTGTCAAAGCAGATAAGTCTGCTTTGCATTAGAGCTCAAAAATTTAATTGTGGGAAAATGATGAGTCACTGCAGCGAAGGTAAAGCAATGTCTGGGTCAGGGGACACTCTTCTGATGTACAGAGCACTGAGATGACATCAGAGCCACGAGCCAAAAGCACCAGCTCTCATACCAAGGTGTCATTTACACCCCCCTGGGACAATGGGGCTTTTTGAACCAGCCAGAAGATTGATTTGGGGTCAAGCGGAAAAAAAAATAATAGAACAGGAAAAGGGAATTTTCTAAGCTCTATTAGCAATTCAGGCCACCTGCTTGGGAACACCTAATGAAATTCTCTCAAGTGACTGCTCAGGACAGAGCAAGATTGTCCATTCACATCCCTCTGAGGAGTGGAGTTGGGCAATGATGGGAGTGACCATCCCTAGGAGCCAGAAATGCCACCACGCTGAGAGGAGCAGAGCAGACCCCAGTGTTCACAGAACCACAGAATCATCAGGGTTGGAAGAGACCTTCAAGATCATCCAGTCCCACCACCGACCCAGCACCACCATCATCACCCCAGCCTGTCCCCAGGCACCACGTCCAGATGCCGCTTGAACACTTCCAGAGATGGTGATTCCACCGCTTCCCTGGGCAACTCATTCCAGTGCCTGACCACTCTTGCAGTGAAAAAAATTCTAATATCTCATGTGAACCTCCCCTGGTGCAAATTAAATCAATTTCCTCTCATCCTTTCACCTGGGACACAGCAGAAGAGGCCAAGCTCCCCCCGGCTGCACCCTCGTGTCAGGAGTTGTGGAGAGTGGGAAGGTCCCCCCTTTTCCAGGATGGAGGTCTGGCAGCCTGGAGCTGAAGTTACAGCATCCTCCTCCCTTGCAAAGCTGCTTGTCTGAAATCAAATCCATTTCCAGAGTTACACCAGCCTCAATTCTACACTCAGTGTTCCTTGGGAATGAGAAAACCGGGCCTTTAACGTGTGTGGTGCTGCTGTCTAAAGGAAGGACAAACGCAGCCAAACTCCTCTGGTGCTCCCTCGGGCCCAGTCTGAGTCTTTTGCAGGTTAGGGCTGCCATCAGCCCTTCCCTGGTGTCTGGAGCTGTGGCTGTGAAGTTTGTTTGGAGGGTCCATATCTCATATGCATATCTGAGCTTCCCTCGCTGCATTCCGAGCAGACCTTCTCAAGGACAAACCTAGCAAGTCACACCAAGACTAAATTAGATGTCTGCAGGATTTCCTTGTGATATGATAAATTTCCAGCAGAACAAATAGCAGAAATGGAGTAGAAATGCATAAGGAAATCCCAGGAAGGATTGATAGAAATTAATTCAAAACCTTTTTCTCCAGCATAATTTGGACAAGACATAATAGAGTTCACAGTTTACAAGTAAGAAGCAAAAAGCAAGAAGTACATAACTACTGAAACAGCTCAATTAATTCCCATTTCGTGCTGCATCTTTATGGGGAAACTCAGCTGTGTGTTAATGATCCTCAGAAGGATCCAAACAACACTGATGCTGTACTTACACTTCTTATTAAGGGTAAAATTCACCCTATTGAAGAGGACAAGCTTAAGATCTATGCATCCACTTAGTACCACTTATCCCAATTTTCACTTAACAAGAGCCTAAGTAGTGTACACGTCTGGATTGTCCTTCTGCACTAAAGTGAATTTTCTCCCCAGTAAATTAGATTGGTCTGATGTGTGCTTAAAAGGAAGAAAATCTTTGCTTTCGTTTGGGGCTGTGCTGGGAAATTGCTGCTTGACCTATAACTTAAACAAAAAAATTTGCCGTTGTTCACAACTGCCCTGGCAGTGGGACATGGGATATTTGCAGCATTTCTCAGCTGATCAAACAGCAAAGCTGAAGTGGTGGAGCCCATCAGTCCTGAAGGGGAATGACGTTTGTGAGCGAGCTGCTCATTGCTTTGTTATTCCGATCCTTCTCGTGGATGGTTTTTAATACATATTTGTCTTGATGTTTGAGTCAAATTGGCATAGAGTGGGTTGAGTAGCATCATGAGACCATCAGCAATCCCTCAGCAGAAAGCACAGAATGGTGGAATGAAGTTTTATATTTAACTTACATCTGAGATAAACATAAACAGGAGAGTTTTGCCAGCCAAGAAGTCATGACAAAGTTTAATTAAGTGGAAGATGCTGTGTGTGTGCAGCCCTGTGCGTGTTTTCTGTGCTGTTTGTCACTGATGACAGGTCAGACTCTCCCGTGTGCATCCACCCTGTTCCAGGCACAATTCCTGGGGCTGGGCAAACACAGATTCACCATTCCCAGTGCAACGATCCAGGGCCCTCTGGCTTCAGCCTTGGGAATGGGCAGCTGCCTGTAGAGCACACTCCAGGAGAGGCAGGATCCCCTCCTGTGGCCTCAAAGGCATGTTTTTATTTGCAGCAACACAGGCCCTGCAAGGTATTGCAGTGACAGTTAATGAAGTCCTTAATGAACTGACAGGCCTGGTTCTTATCTCGCTTATGCCAGATTTAAACCTATGTAACTCCATTAACTTGGTGAGTTGATCCTAATTTTACATAAGTGTAAAAAAGATGAAAACCAGACATTTTATGTTCTCATTATCTAAGAGAATACGAAGTATGTAGTTCTTAAAAATCTTTTTTTTGTTTTCTCTCAGTTGCAAAGAGATTTAAAGGCTCCTCCACCTTTGACCCTCCCCACTTTCCCTATGTACCAGTTTCTGCAGCTACTTACTCTGTTTTCCAAGTTAGTCTGATCATGCAGGTTTTGATCTCGTTGTGGTTTCGTACCTCCTGAAACGAGTTTTGTAAACTTTGTTCCTAGTGAGCACATTCCTTCTGGCATGAATCAAAACTCTGCATTCTTCCCCCCTTCCCACGGAGCCTCTTCTAAGAGTTCAGCCTCCTCCAGAACATTCATGGCTTTCTCTAATGCAAAGAAATTACCAGCACAGAAACCAGTCATACCACCGGCGTGTAAAATTGTAGAACTGAAGGCAAAATCATTTTCCTCCTCACAGTTTAACTTTGGAGATGTTTAATCTTGGCCTGTTGTTTTCAGCTGAACTTTCTCTGCCTGCAGTAGTTCACTTTCCACATGAACTCTGAAAGATCAGTGTTACCCCAAGGAGACATACTCTGTGTACACAGAGAAAACGATTTCAGATGTTTTGGTTCACTTTTATTGTGTTTTGATATTGACATGATTTCCAATAGAGTATTGCACTGTTCTCTCTCCACAGCCAAGCTCAAATGCCAGTGTGAGCCTGATCTTCAAGAAATCCAAGGCAGCGAGAAGCTCACTCACAGCAGGTCCTTGTGCCAGCTGCCTGCCAGCACACACACGAGGGAATGGTGGAAGTGGCCAGCACCACTCCAGCCAGACATCTGAAATCCTGAAAGCACGAATACCAGCCGACCTCCCCCGTGTCAGCGCTGCAGGAATGTCTCTGACTTTGATGGAGTCACTCATAATTTACAGCTCTGGGAGATCAAATCCATCGCCAGAGTACAGAGATGTTAACATGGATAGTCTGTGTCAGAGGAGGGATGCTGATTCTAATGGTACCTCCTGTCAGTCAAGCCACAGACGGGGTGTCGCTTAGGAGGACAACGGGTCACCCTTTTCCCTCCACTCTGAATGCGATAAAAAATATCAAAATGAGAGTTAGAATGGGAGAAAATGAACTATTAGGAAAATAAATAAGAGGACTGGAAAGAGAAATCAGAAAGGAGAATGAAAGGCAAGTGCCCTGAAGAGCCCCACAGCAATTAGCTCGGGCTCGGCGGAGGGCTCGGCGGCCGGCGGGGCGGCCGGCAGCGATCCCTGGCACCCGGCTGGGTCACAGCACTCATCACTCATCCCGCTCTCCCGAGGCTGATGCCAGGCTCCTCCAGAGAGCGCCAAGTTTCTGCCAAGGGAGGCAGTGAGAGCCCCAGGATCCCTCTGCAGCCAGAGCCAGCGAGGGACGAGGGCAATCCCCCTCTGGGGTCTGGTGAGAGCCGAGGCCGTCCAGGGAAGCTGTGTCAGAAAGGACTGATTAAACATCATTCAGGGACTCAGCTGAAGGGAAAACAAAGCAAATTTGGGATGTGAAATGCTGAGTAGGTGATTATTTCTCCTCTGCTTGGTTCTGCAGTGTGCCTGACCCTTTGCATTTCTTACGGCAGTGGCCAAAGGTTAAAATGAAGGCTGATATCCCTTTTGTGCCCTTTATCATGAATAAAAGAAAAGAGTTTTGCTTTTCCTGGAAAAAAAAGAGGGCCCACGTCCATTGATCATCAGATAGAAGACTTTTCTGTACCTATTTACAGTCTTACATGTACTGGGAGCTTACATCAGATTAAAGATCCATGAATTCTGCTCTCTGGAACAACTTCACACTGCCAAAAACCCTGAGTCTTCAAGTGACTGCAGCAGGAGGGGCTTCAGTTCTGAATCCCAGAGATGCCTCTGTTTAAGGACCAACTCTTCAGAGATGCACTGGGAGCCCTGCAGTTGCTCCTGCAATCTGTGGAATTCAGACTGGAATGCTGCTGGAATACAGTCCTGGGTCTCTCTGACAGGAACTTTTAACAATTGGAAGTTGCAGGAGATTTCCAAAAAGGTAAGCTGGGGATGATGAGCTTTTTAAATCACAGCAGTACCTGAGTATGACAAATACCACAGAAGGGCTAATGCTGTTTGGCAATTTCCTGGAAGGTCTGTGCAGTGGAAGTTCAGTTCATTAACTGCTGCTGATGCCTCCAGAAGTCAGCTCAGATTGTTTTCCTGAAACAAGACCTGAACCCAGATGGCAGAGGTGAACCTGCCTTGCCAGCCTCGTCAAAGAGAGGATGCAGGTTCAGAAACAATATTTAACTCCCAAATCTCAATCACTCTCTCTTTTTTAAGCTTATTAAAATTAAAAGCATGACCTGCCACATCACATTACATCAAAACATGATGTAACTTCTCAATTTTAAAAAAAGTTTTAATTTATGATGTCGTATTATGCCACAAAAAGCTTTTGTTTTCCCCAGAGAAACTATAAATTTTTTACAGTGACTGTTTCTCCAGTATCTTTGGCAGACTGAAACAGCGAGCGTTGGCAAAAAGCAGATATTTAACAGCTCCTGATGAGCAGCTTATGAATCACCAGGCTGGGATGCTGGCACACAGCTCCCTGTAGGTACCTCTGAAATCCCCCACCCTCCCTTCCCCTCCGAGTAACTGGCTGCTCCCAGCCACTAACCCTGATCTCCTCCCGCCTCCCCAGCCTTTATATTCCTGGAGGAAAGCACTCTTTGCTGTAACAGTGCCACTGCAGCCACATGCCAGGAGCAGTGTCCAGTATGGATTTCCACTGATTTTGAGCAGCCCAGGAAAATGCTTTTCATTGCAACAGCATTTGGTCTTTCTGTGTTTTTCATTTAGAGATGTAAAAGAGCTTTGTGCAAACCCTTCAGCTCCACAGCTCTGTAGAGGGGGACCTGAGGCGGGAGCAGCAGGAGATGGCATCAGCAGAGCCAAGAATAAGCCAGCCCAGGTCTGCTCTGCTGCTGCCTGCATCTCCAGGTGCTGAATTCCTAAAGCCTGGCTGGTTGCTCCACGTGTTCCTGCAGGCAGGCTGGGCCAGCCCTGGGTGTGGAATGAGCTGCTTGTCAGCCTGGGTCTCTCACAAACTGATGATTTTTTTGGGGACGGCTCTGGCTGAAGTGAAGCTCGGTGGAACTTGAGAGCAGGGACTTGTTCTGTCCAAGGCAGGGTTTCAAGGCCCTGGTTTCTAAACAATTGCTTTATAGGGTGGGCCACGTGCTGTAAATCTGCAGCACAGGGTATGGTCAGGTTGGCTTAACTGTCCTGCTAAGGCTGGGCTTATTTCTCCCCCAACTGATAAAGGTCATAACGCTGTCAGGCCCTGCTGTGCCGGCTGTGCTCAGCTTTTGCCTCTTCCAGGGCCGTGATCCATGGTGCACACATGGGGTATAAAGCCTTCCTAAAATCACAGCCCCTTAACTAAAAGCTTTCTCTGGGAGACAGTGCAGCTTGAATTATACTGAGGACCCCAAACAGCAATTACTCCTGAGCCACTGCCTTTGAAATAGATCTATTTGAGGTGGATATTCCTCTCTGGAAGGGGTAGTTCTAATCCTATTTATGAGCCTTACTGCTCGTACTGAATAACCTCAGAGGGGTGGGAAAGTTCTGGGAGTGCTTGGGGTGCAAATGTGCACGAAGATCTTCATCACCAGCATGGGGTGGGTGAAAAGGGGGCAGGGTTTTTTCAGGTTCTTTGTGCAGCTGTCACTTTGGGTGCCCCAGTGAGAACCAAGGCACAGGGCTTTGACCCATTTCTCATGAGACTCCTGGGAGATTCTCTGCTCTATCTCAGTGTCAACCAGGGGAGAGTTCTACCTTCAGAACCTGCCCATGGGGCAGGAAACCACTCCTGGTGTTATTTCTACATCGAGCACCTTTCCCATGACTGCTGTTTCTCGCGGTGAGGGATTGGTGAATTAACCTGGGTGGGTTTTACATGAGATCACATCTTCTGTGGTTCCACCAGTGCTGTGCAAACACCTGCACCAGCAGAACTGTCAGAGCCCAAAATGAGCTGGGGGCTGCTCAAAATCCAGTTGTTAACCCAGACCTAAAACGTGCTTTGCCCCTCTACAGCCTGAGGGGACACTTGGCCACAGAGAGGAGATGGAAGAGCTCTCAGGTGAATGGATGGAGCTGAGCTAAAAACCTCCAAACTCTCTTCCAAATGTGGAAGGAATTACCTTGGATGAGCCTCCTCTTGACTTGACATAGGAGGTTTCAAGTTTCATGGCATCTTACATTATTGTTTAAATTTGTTTCAGGCAAGAAACACACTTTTTAAGGCCAGGAATACAGATTTGTGAGATGCTAAGACACCTGAAAAGCAAGAATACAGATTGTAGGATGAATATTTCACAGAGTAATTATTTAAATATATTCAAGTATGAACATCTTTAGATCCTAAATTTAGTATTCCTTAAAAACATAATATTACAATAAAACCTAGCCCGCTCTCACATTGTTCCTAACATCCCAAATCTCTGCCTGAACCAGCCAGTTTTTAAAAATCATGGCTGGTCGCTTGTTCAAAGCCTCCCACTGATATTTTTGCCCCAGACTTTAATTTTTGGCATAGCACTTGCACATATGCAAAACACGATGGCACAGCAGGGCTGGTGTGGGAATGCTCCGACGGGGAGAGGCAGCTCCTGTTCCCCGCAGGGATCCCTTGCCTCAGGTGGGGTTAGGTGCCTGCCTGGGGCACACGGAGCAATCCAGAGCTTTTGGCAGCTCCAGGCAGGAGCACTCTGGGCATGGAGCAATCAGGGACCAGGAGGAAAACACTCCCTGGAGACACCTGACATGAGAGAGATGACAACGACTGGAGTACTTGGGTAAGGAGGTAAGATTTAAGAAGCTGAGAGCTCTGGTGGTGCTGCTGAAGGAGGGAGGTTGTTTTACAATGCTGAAGGTGACAAAGGAAGGCATGGACACATGCCTTGGAAGGCAATAAAACACTGGAAAAGAGAGGCAGCTGCTGTTGTGAACTCCTGCCCAAATCCTGAGCTTTTGGGGAGCCTCGTTGTTGTACCGGAGGTAAGAAATCCATCTCTCCCCTGATCTGTTTGTAAATCCCATTTTCACTCAGCCCTCCACATCTGCACACCAAGGTGAACTCCCGTTTTAGGGCTCAGCTCTTGTGGTTAGGCGCTGCAAACAGCTGGATCCTCAAGGTTTGTGGTGATTACACCCCTCACAGCCCTGAGCTCTCTGTGTGGCTGCAGGGACAAACAGGCACCTGCAGGAACGTGAGCCTGCCTGCGTTGGTGACAGCAGCACAGCTCAGATTCAGCCACACCTGCCCTATTTAAAACCAGCAGTAAATGCTTATTACACTGCAATAGAGACAGCCTCTATCACATCCCATAATTGCACCGTGGAGTGACACAAACACCTTTTGTTATTCATGGGACCACCAAGCCCAATAAATGGCTCCAATTCTGGACTTAAGTAGGGGCACATTATTATCAAGTGTTGGCCATGATATAATTGCTGATACCCCTCTCCAGCCACCTGTCTTCCTGTGTGGTTTTTGGAATGTCCTGACGGAAGATTTCATCTCCTGAGGTGCCCTCACTGCACCATGTTCAAGTAGGGTGTGCAAAGATGATGGGGAAGGTGCGAAAGAGCTCCAAAATTTTCATAATCTCAGTGTTACCTCGTGTCCTTCCTGTTCTGTGAAAATCCAGCAGGCTTTACACCCTTCACAGCAGGCCTTTCAGAGGCATTCTCACATTTGCCATTGTTCAATGCAACGTTGGAGCCAGAGGATGATCACAAATGCTGTGTTTGGACCAAGCTCTGGCTTTGGCACCTCAGTTTTCTGGAAGGACCAAGTCGGAGTCACAGGAGCAAGTCCAGTCCAGCCCAAAGGTTGCCATTTGGACCCCTGACTTATTTTCCCAAATTGTTTCCCTGTTTCCAAACCCTCCACTAACCCAAACTGAATCTTCCCTAACAAAAAGCCCCTTTCTCCTCCCAACTGAAAGCAGAATGCTTTGAGTAATTTCAAATACAAACGTGCAAAGAAACCTCAGCCTGGGTGATGCTACGAGAAGGAAGAGTGTGCAGTTTGCTTTATGTGCTTTTAGCTGTTCTACCCTACACTGCAACATGTGCACCCACTCTTGTAACCTTTACTGCTGTGCAAAGATGATCTGTCATTCCTACAGAATATATATATATATTTATTTATTCCGAGGCAGCTCTGAGTCCTGACTGCCCTCTAGAGAAATTCTGCTGCAAAAGCTCAGACCCACAGAGTCAGCAAAAAATAATTGCAGCCCTAATCTTAACTACAGCAGCTGCACATGGGGTCAGTGACAAGATCTGGAGGAGCAGAAATGCACTTAAAGGACTCTTTTTCTCGAGCCTCTCACTGCCAGTGGGAGCTGTGGCCAGACACAAACACCCCAATCCAGTCACTGCCTGGGAAAGCTCAGCAAAAACTGTTTCCACTTTCCACGAGTTGAAGTGGAAAAGAGATGAAAACATTTTTTGCAAAGAAATTAAAAGCCACCTCATATTCACCTCGCTGGCATGCGATGCTTAAATTATTGAAGCTGCACACCTGAAACTCTGTGTTCTTGCCTTGTTCTCATACTTGCAGCTCTCACCAAACGTGCCTGAGAAGGGTGGATGGATCTGGCTGTGATTCCCTCTCTGGAGACATCCCAACCCCTCCTGGACGTGCTCCTGGGTGACCCTGCCTTGCACTGGAGCCTCTCCAGAGGTCCCTTCCAACCCAAATCTGAGATCCGGAGAGTGGGTGCCAGGAGCTGTGAGGCTGCTCAGGACTCTGAGCTCCTGCAGGGGCAGGTGAGCTCCTACAGGTACCCCTGACCCCTGGAGTGGCTGCTTGCTGCTGCCCCGAGAGCAGCTTTGGGCGAGGTTTATTTGTGTCGTTCTGTAAAATCACAGTATCAGAAGACAGTCCGCGTTTTGCAGTGCTGGGGGATGTTATTCCACGTGCTCAGGCCAACACAGGGAAAACGGCATTTTAGCCGTGAGAAGCAGTGCAGAGCAGCTCAGCATGCACTCAGCAAACTGAGATCCTGTTTGGACTGACAAAAGAGAGGAAAAATGTCAAATACGTGTCTCTGTGTGTATTTTTTCCCCAAAGCAGCTGAATTCCGCTATCCTGCAGAATCTTACTCATTCACCAGGCTGTCAGTGAAGTTCCTGCGCAGAGCTGAGCCTTTCCAGCCTCGCGGGGTCTGCCCTGCCTGACAAAGCCCAGGAAAGGTGGCAGAGGAGCCGGGGCAGGAGCGCTCCCGGAGCAGCCTGGGCTGCCCTCTAATGGCACCTGTGCCGGGAGCACTCCTGGCTCCGGGATGTGCCGGGATGTGCCGGGAACGCTCCTGGCTCCGGGATGTGCCGGGATGTGCCGGGAGCACTCCTGGCTCCGGGATGTGCCGGGAGCGCTCCTGGCTCCGGGATCCTGCCGGGATGTGCCGGGAGCGCTCCGGGATCCTGCCGGGATGTGCCGGGAGCACTCCTGGCTCCGGGATGTGTCGGGATGTGCCGGGAACGCTCCTGGCTCCGGGATCCTGCCGGGATGCTCCGGGAGCGCTCCGGGATGTGCCGGGATGTGCCGGGAGCGCTCCTGGCTCCGGGATCCTGCCGGGATGCTCCGGGAGCGCTCCGGGATGTGCCGGGATGTGCCGGGAGCGCTCCTGGCTCTGGGATGTGCCGGGATGTGCCGGGAGCGCTCCTGGCCCCGGGATCCTGCATTCCCTGCAGGAGAAATGGCCGTGTCCAGGGACAATGGCAATGCGCTCTGTTTGTACACCCGCAGGTGAGTGTTGGTACAGAGCTGCAAAGGCCGGCTCACATCTGGAGGGTTGTGTTCAGTTCTGGGTCAAGAAAGAAAAGGAGGAACCGGAGAGAGTCCAGCAGAGGCTCCAGAGATGCTTTGGGGTCTGGAGCATCTCTGATGAGGAAAGACTGCGGCAGCTGGGCCTGGGCAGTCCGGAGAAGGGAAGGCTGAGAAGGGATCCCATCAATCCATACAAACATCTAATCCCCTCAGACTGAGAGTGCAAAGTTAGAACTGGCACACAGAGACAAAAAAACAACAATTATTCCTGGTTTTGGTTTGTTACAATAGTAGGAAAGAGTTCATTTCACCCCTGTCTGCAGCCAGATTCTCTTACATTCTAAATAAACAAGGGCTGGAAAGAAAATGAAGGGTTTCTAATGAATATTCTGCCCAGTCTCTAAGCAGCTCAGGAATAGTATTTTAAACTGAACCCAGAACTTTTGAATCCAGGCTCTTCTTTCACTCCCTGAGCCGCTGCTGTCCCTTCATGCTCTGTTACTTACAATATTTTGCTCACCAGGTTTTTTTAATTCTCTTGAATCGGGGAGAAGGGAAGCACCAGAATTTTTTTTCTCTTGTAGAAAAAATGCTTCTAACTTTTCTGAAACCTAGAAAAGGTTCTGCTCATTTTGAGGTAAAGTTGTAGTCAGGATTTTACTTTATCTGAACCACCTCTTATTCCATAGATTTCTTAATTGTCATTTCCATTGGCTCTTTCTCCTCTTCTCCACTGAGTAATGTGGAAACCTGCAAAGGCAGAATTCAGGGTTTGAGCTCAATTTGAGTTGTTTATTTGCGACATTTTTATTTCTTTTCCCACTATGTTTGCTCTGAGGCAAAGGTTGGTTTGCCCCCTGAATAGGGACCATCACTCTGATTTTGTTATTGCTGCTTAAAAATGCTTCCTGAAGATGCCCTGCTTTTTCCTCAGTGCAGTTCAGAAGGCAGAGTTGCTGTTCCAAAGGCCTGTCCTGCTTGTATCAACTTGGAAAGCTCAGATGGAAAAGGATTTCCCCAGGGCAGCCCTCCCCTGCCTGTGCAGGAGTTTCAGTGATGCCCACGGGAAGGGACCAGGATCGTCTGGTTCCACTTCAGAGGAACTCCATGTCTGGGGTCCTCATCGCTGCAAAGGTCAGGAATGCATCCCCAAACATTGATTTTTTTCCTGTTATTCCAAATTATTCCCCTTTGTGCTGGCCGATGTGAGGATGGGGAGGGGAATTGGAGCAGTTGGTGCTGAAATAAAAGTGGTGAGGGAGCGCTGTGGGCAGGGGGATTTGCAGCTAAGTCAGCACTGTGGTCCCCCGGATCCATTAGCACCCCTCTGACCCTGCTGAGAGGGGAATAGCAGCACCACGTTTCTGCTTGACCTGGCACCAAAGCCAGCAACAAATCTCTTTATTTTCTGAAGTGGCTGCTTGGCAGTGCTGAGCCCAGGAGGGCAGCGAGCTCTGGGCAGCAGCAGTGGGTGAGGGATGGACAGTGGTGCCTCTCATCTCAGGATAGCCAGAGCAGGTACAGAGAATGCACAGAAGAAAAACTCCAAAAATTCTGTCTACTTCATTTCTGTCTCTATTTTCTCTGCGTCAGGAGGACCTACAAAAGATGAATTTTAATAAGCAACCAACCTCATGGAGGCATTTGAACTCACACCCCCCAGTGCTGGTGAGTGACTTACCCTCCATTGGTTCTCTGGTTTATTTTGTTTTGGTCTAGAAAATCTCCTTGAAACTCAAAAAATCTTCCTGGCAAATGCTTACTCAAAACTGACACATTTCCACACAAGAAATTGGTTTAAATAGCGAGTAATTTCCAGTGAAAGCTTGTTTAGGCAAGAAAATACCCAGATATCTCTATTAATTGACCTAATCCTGCCCTGCCAGTGATACCTGAGCACAACTTGGACAGTGCCTGCTCAGCTCATTCAGAGGACAAACTGTCCCTGAGGAGCTTTGGTTGTGACCATTGTCCCTCTGAGCCATCCATCCTCTACTGCACCATCCCCTCAACAGCCAACTTTGGCTTATATGTTTATTTTTAAAGACTTCTTCCCCTTCCATTACTCAGTTTTCATCTTCTCTGAAACTCTTTCTGGCCCAGGCAAGAGGGGACACAGCAACGTGGGATTTGTTGATGAGGTGATTTTGAGTGGCAGCTCTCACTGCTGGCAGTCAGGGAACTCTGCCTTGGCTTTCTCAGCAGAAGCTGTGGCTGCCCCACCCCAGGCAGTGTCCAAGGCCAGGCTTGGAGCACCCTGGATAATGGAAGGTGTCCCTGGTCCCATAAAATTCTGGGATTTTATGGTTCCATAACTGAGTTTGTGATGCATCCCACCCCTGGCCCACGATGTCAGATATGGACTAAACTGGGTACTTTGGGGTGGAGTCCAACACTGGCAAATTTTCTTCATTGCAGTTGTCAGCTGCATTATTCAAAACAGCTTAATCCTGTCTGGCTCCTTGCACACAAATGTAACATGCTGATAATATCCATTCCCTTTCTTCTGTACCTTTGTCTGTCTCCATTATCATAATTCTGTCTTCCAGCTTTTTCCTCTGCTGAGCTTTCAGAGACCTTCCTAATCAACATTTGACACAGAGGGAAGATGGGTGGCACCAGGGTGGGTAAAAGGCTGTGCTGTAATTTGAGGGGCTCTACAATCATCTCCAGGAGTGACAGCACAGCCCAAGCAGCAGCTACAGCTCACTCACTCTGGGGAAAAACTATTTGATTTTAGATATAAATGTATTTATATTTATGTGCATATGCTTGTACACGTCAAATACTAATTTCTTTTATTCTAATTTCCTCTCATTTCCATCTGTCCCTGTGCCTCATCAGTCTGGGGCTGGGCTGGCTCTGCACAAGCTTTGCCTTTGAGGTGGCACAGAGCATCATTCCAGGGAAGAAACTGCCCCCAAAAGAGAAGTTCTCCTCTGTTCCCCTGTCACAGGGCTGTGGATGCACTGGTGTGGCTCTGACACCCCCGTGCCAACCAGTCAGTGCTGGGAACACTGGGATAGGAGCTCTGGGCCCAGCACAGGGAGGACCTGGAGCTGCTGGAGAGAGCCCAGAGGAGGCTCCATGATGAGCAGAGGGATGGAGCAGCTCTGCTGGGAGGAAAGGCTGGGAGAGCTGGGATTGTTCAGCCTGGAGAGGAGAAGCTTTGGAGTGACCTCACTGTGGGCTGGAGGAGCCAAGAGGAAAGATGGAGAGAGAGAGAGGACTTCTGAGGGATGGAGTGCCAGGACAAGGGGGAATGGCTTCAAATGGACGCAGAGGAGGTTTAGATTAGAGATTAGGAGGGAATTGTTCCCTGGGAGGGTGGGCAGGCCCTGGCACAGGGTGCCCAGAGCAGCTGTGGCTGCCCCTGGATCCCTGGCAGTGCCCAAGGCCAGGCTGGACATTGGGGCTGGGAGCAGCCTGGGACAGTGGGAGGCGTCCCTGCCCATGGCAGAGAAGGTATGAGATGATTTTTAAGGTCCCTTCCAACCCAATCTACACCATGATTCCATTTCCAGGAGCAGGGGAGCCAGACTGGAGCCAGAGTCCCGTGGGAGGCACCCGGAGCCCCCGAAGGTGCCAGGCTGTGGACACACACAAGGAAATGTCCCACCAGAGCCTGGTGCAGGTAAGGGCAGAGCAGGAGCACCCCCTGACCCAGGCAGGGATCCGAGCCCTGATCCCACAGTGGGGCTGCCCAAGCCCAGACATTAAATGTGACCCAAACCACCTCCCATTTCCAGCCCCTATAATTCGTAATCCTATAACAAATGTCCCCATCACTTTTGATGTGTATATGAGATCCTTTCTGTCCTTAACAGGGGGAAGGATCACCTTGTCTCCCTCCTTGCTCTGCTGGAGGCCAGCAGGTTAATTCCATGCTCTATGCATGGATAAAAAGGAGGGTAAGAGGAAGGAGTAGGTCAGGCAGTGGCAAAGTTGAGCAGCTCTGCTTTAAACACTTCATGGGGAATTGTAAAACTTCTAAACAATTTAATAGATTAACTTCCCCTTTCAGTGGCATCAGTAAAACTGAATTATCATCCTCACTTTTAACTGATGCCCAGGCCCAATACTCATCCATCAGGGATCATTTACTGATAAAGCAATCAATCCTGCCACGGTGCAGAGGGGACAAACTACTCTAGATACCATCACCAAATATCCTTTCCACCCCAAAGCTTTCTGTGAGGCTTTGTCAATGAAAGTGCATTTGTCTCCCTTATCTGCTGCAGGATACGTGGAATACAAAGGAAGAAAGTAAAATCTGCATTTGATGTGCATGTGCAGGTGGCAGAGACATCACCCACCAGGAGGATCTGCCCCGTGCCAGGGGCTGAGCTCAGCCCCTGCACCACCACCTCAGGTACCACAGCGACAGAAATAAAGCAAGTGGGAGGGATTGGAGAAAAAAAGAGAGAGAATGAGGGAAAAAATGTATTTCTGTTATCCTTGTTTTAGGAAATCTTCTGTGGCTTGAGCCAGAATCTCTAAAATCTTGGTCATCTTCTCAGAGATGCAAAATAGGCTTCTCTTTTTGACTCCTCACTGGTATCAGGTTTGGGTTGGATGTTTGCCTTTCTAATCTATTAAAGATTTGTTTCATTTATTTTCATTTGTATCAAAAAGCTCAAAGAGAACTGGAAAAAGTTATGAAAGTTTCTGTAATTCTTTTAATTAGCAATTGGATTTTGTTAAGCTCTGTCTTAATGAGCACAACTATAATTTAAAGAACTAACTTCAAAAATATTCTTTTTCACTCAAAATATCCCCACTTGTCCATTTCCACTAGAAAACAGGGAGATTTTTAGTAATAGGAAATCATGTTTGAATGAAACATAGAATAATTTATTTGCTAAAATAAGGATGATTTTAAAATGATTGATTTTCCTGCTCATTGTAGTTACATTTCTCTGTTATTTGACCACAAGGTGAAAGATCAGAGCAAGTTTATTTCTCATTCAGATATGAACTGTACTAAGACCCAACTCCTCGGGTATTTGTGGATGATAATGGGGCTACTGGAGCAAAAAGGAACCTGTCCCTACAGCTGCTGAGGAGTTGGGATTTCATCAACAAACAGGTTCAGGGTAAATTAAGAGGTTCAGTGTAGCAGAGTTCTTCAAAGACTTTCTAGTTGTTCAACTCCAATTAAAAGTCAATTGAATTGGACACTTAATTCCCATTTGTGTCTATGAAAATCTCTCCTCTGTCATATCCTGGGTTCCAGTTCTGGGCTGAAAAAGCAGGTGCACAAAAATGTATAAAGAATGCAATGAAAGTATTTATTTTGGGGAGTATTATGGCATTTATAATATTTAACAAAGAGTATTTCCACAAAAGCACACACACCACCAGATAATAACAAATTAAGATTTTAATATTTGCATTTATGTGTGTGACCTATCAGCCAAGAAATTGTGTGATTTTTGTGTCCAGAAAATAGGTTCTGTGCTGTGTGCCAAAGGCAGCTCCGAGCAGCTGACGGAGGACAGCCAGCACAGCCCTGCTGGTGACACAAAACTGAGCATCTCTGTAAGGGAATTAACAGGGGCAGCAACTGTAGTGGGGCTCAGAAGTGATGACAATAGAAAATTCTTCAGGGAAGACAGTCTGACTCTGCAGAAAGTTACTGACATATGTAGGACAGGAGAAACAGCCCAAGAGCAAATACAAATCCTGTCTGAAGATCGTGTGGTGAAATGTATCAGAAGGAATTACAGGAGATGAAAATGCAAAGGTAACGTGTAAGGCAGCGCTGTGTGTGCCTGCTGCAGAGAAAACCAACAGTGCCAGAACTACAGCAGCCCCTGGAAGGTCAAACCCTGATACTTAGCCTCAAATACCTTTGAATTTTTCTGTCAGTCAGGTTTGAGTGAGCAGGCCAAAACCCACTGTGGGAGATTCTGATCTTGGGAGAGACTCACAAGCTGAAGGACTTTATTCCTTGCTCCTGGTGGGGATGTGAGTGACAGCTCCCAGGGGCAGCCACTCCCTGCAAAGCTCTGTGATCTGGGGCTGAAGCACTGTCAGAAATGTTCTGGAACTTTCCATTGCGCCCACCAGCGCTGAGCACACAGAGCTGGCAGTCTGGGCACCCAAAGCAGAGATTGCAGCAATCCTAATGCAAACCTCAGCTTGTAAATCCATTAAAGATCTGGTGAACACTGCCCTTCCCTCCCCATCCTCCTCTGCCGAGCAGCATTTGGCCAGCAGCAGTTGGGATGCCAGCAGCAGGAACCAAAGTCAGCCCCACTGGCTGAAGGATTCTTCCTGTAAGCTGAGCCTGGTTTTAAAAAATTTACAAATCTCCTTCTATCACTGTGCTGGTCACTCATTCCCCAGAGGACCCTGACCAACACTTCTGTGCAGAGCAAATACCAGCAGCAGCTCCTAATTCTGCTCAGCAGCTGATAGGGATGCCAAGGGCTGCTAAATGATGGAAAGCAAGTGAAGAAACAAAAACTTACCCCGTAACATCAAATATGGCATAATGCACTGGCACCCCGTGCATGGACAGAGAGGAAGGCACAGGAGGAACAGCAGAAAGGTGAAAAGCTCACAATTACCACAAGCATGGCAATGGGAAGCTGAGCTGAGGCCCATCGTTTCTCCAGGACATCAGGCAAGAACCGAAGGATTCACCATCTGCCAGGGTCACAGGTGTTTGTCACCTGGGTGCAGGGGATGGTTTGGGGGCCTGTGGGGCTGCCTGTCCCCTCCCTGAAGGGGATCCACTTTATCCCCAAGGAGAGAAGAAAAGCACAGAGCCCCCAGGGAGCTGCAGGAGCCTCCCACAGCTCCGGGCTCTGTTCCAGCCCTGCCGTGCCCAGGGCAGCCCAGTGTTCCCAACACTCCCAGTAACTGCCGTGGCCACCACAGTGGGAGCAGGATCTGTGTGCAGGGGCTGTCACATCATCTTATTCCAATACATCTCACTCCAGGCATTTTGTTTCTTAAACAGTCCCCGGGCCCCTCTGGAAACCATCCTGAGATTGAGTTTTCAATATTTTTTAACAGTATTAGAAGTGACTTCTCGCCTCTGTGTGTACAAATGATTGGAACTACCCCTGTTTATCCCTGTGACAGATTTCTGTGCTAATTAGATATTATTTTACACCTCCAACCAAATCCCAGCTCTTTGGGAAATCAGAGCCTCAGCTAAACCCCTCAGAACAGCTCCTTCCTCGTGGAGAACACTCCCAAGCACTCCTCATCCCACCACGAGGACGTGGGGATGCCAAAGGTGCAAGCAAATGCATGCTGACCAAGAGAGACACATCAAAACAACCTTTTGAAGCGGAATGATTTCCAAATCACGTGCAAAGTGAGGCTGAGGTGGTATTTTTACAACTAAAGGAACCTGGGCACAGGACAAGGTGGTGCTTTCCACCCTCAGGACTTTTGTCAAGGTCCACCAGGATCTGGAAGGGACTCTCACCCCCTGGGAACCGATCAGGATCAACAAATATTAACAGAGGTAAGACTCACAAGCAAATTTTCAAAGCACCTGAGCACCAAAGCACCACTTTCTGTGTTTATTACTCACAACGAACCCGTGATTTCCATAAGCACTTTGCCTCTATTTGATTAAATAGGGAAGACCCAGCTTTTTCCAGGTGCCCCCCAGATCCCACCCCACTGGGACACCACTGCTGACCTCATCTGGGAATCTGGCTGCAGGGGCGTGTGCTGAGAGCCTGGAAAATCCAGCTCACCCCGAGCTGGCAGCTGATCCTGAAACAATATCTGGAAATCTACTCGCAGCATTTGCAGTAACGACCCATTTGCATACACAAAAGCTGACTTTTGGCATCAATAACATTTTCTTATAACTTTCCCTTGAAAATCTGATCCAGACTGTCTAGACAAGTCAAAAGGCTCATTTGTGCTTAATATTTCATAATTTATTATTGTGCCTTCCATTTGGATACATTTGGAAAGGGCTCCTAGGGAAGCTGGAGTGCTGGGAGGATGTAGTTTTACAGGCCACTCACATAATCCCCTGCTCTGGTCAGACAGACCCTTGAAGTTTATTCTAAAGCTCACACACACAAACTCAGCCTCATAAATCTCCTTCTACCCACTGGCACGCACTTGAGACACCCCCAGCTCATCCAAACACACACATTTGCTTTTTATTTCCTCCTATAGCTTTCTTTTTTCAATAGGAGCATTGTAAATGTTTCAGCAGGTGAATGTTGTAGAGCTAAAAGAAATTTAAATGTGCCATGTATTTGCTAAGCAAAGATACCCTGGCAAGACATGGAGACACCTTTAAAAGGGTCTGTCTCTCTCTTTCTTACTCAAAATGCAGCTTTTACAAATATGACATCTGAAAATTAAAATGTTTGTTCTGAAAGTAATAGCCAAGATCATGGAATATTTATGCGATCATTAATATTTGAATTTTGAATAATGTATACTTATATATACCCACCAAAGGAAGCAACGTGGGTTTTACAGTAAAGTCGTATTGTCTCCCCTGTAACAAGTGCAGGGGCAGCTTTATTTGCATTGCTCACTTGCAGGGATGCAATATCAGATTACACCCTTAATTCTGATTCCTGGAAATATCCACATCGGGCTCTCTCCCTCTGCGCACGCAGGAGGTCCAGATTCAGAACAACCTCTTCTAAAAGCTGGGTGTGAAACAGCTCCTCCTTGAATCCATTCAATTCCATTTGCTCCTAATTGCATCTGCTCCTCACCAAAATTTTATCCCTGGCAAACACAAAGCCCGTGCCAGCACTCAGCAGGAATGGTTTCTCTGTGCTGACAGGTGTCAGAGGATGCTGACAGGTTCTGGTCAGTGCTGCCAGTGCCAGGACGAGGAGCAATGGCCAGAAACTAAAACCACAACCAGTTCCACCTCAACAGGAGAGAAAACTTCCCATAGAGGGTGGCAGAGCCCTGGAACAGCTCCAGGGAGGGCCTGGAGTCTCCGTCTCTGGAGACATCCCAAACCCACCTGTGTCACCTGCTCCAGGTGACCCTGCCTGGGCAGGGGCTGGACTGGGTGATCTCCAGAGGTCCCTTCCAATTCCAAGGATTCTGTGGTTGATCCTGTGTGCAAGGGCACTGTCCAAACTGTGATCTGCTCCCCTGGAGTGCCTGGGCAGAGCTCCTGACCCTACTAAGCAAATGTGGGCCCATTTTCCTCAGAGCCTGGGCTTGTATTTTGTATTTCAAATTGTGGGCTCGGCACGCAGCAATTTCACCTGACTTTCACCTCAGGATCCAGGTGCTGACACAGCCATCACAAATGCAAACATTCCTTAAAATATCCCACTGGACATTCTGGACTGACAAACATCTGACACTGACTGACAAACACCAGTGCAGGACGTGGTTTGTGCCCACCAAGGAGCTCTTGGCTTTTTGGGAGGTTCCCTGTAGAAGGACAATTCCCAGGGTGGGACACAGAGTTCATTTGAGCACAGCCCAGATTTCCCACTCACTGGGCTGCCTCTCTCTGCAGTTTCTAGAGCACCCAGCTGCAGGAGAACTGAGCAGGTCTTTGAGCACAACTGTAAAACTTAAAAGAAGGGATTTAATGTGAAAACCACCTGAGAAAGATGATGTGAAGTAAAACAAATCCATGAAATTGTGCACAGACAGTTCTTCTTTAATTGCAACTGATCAGTAAAGGATTTCCTACACTTAACCCTGTAATTAAAAGAAGATTCACAACCTCGAGTGCATTCTTCCATTAGAAATCTTACATGTATTTCCAAAGCTGCATTTTGAGCCTTAGAAAATATATTTGAAATACTGGCTAACATAAATCACCTTTTATCCACTATTCTCAGTAAAAGTGCACAAGTTGAGGATACGGACCCCGTTCCTGAATTATTTGTGTAAGTGCTTGTTAGCAGAGAGGTGGGAGGGATTCCGTGCTCGGACAATTAATGGATATATCTGACTGAAGAAGAATGTTTAAATCAGTTGAGCCTGCAGCTGAAATCTTTTGCTCAGATTGTAAAGGGAGCCAGAGTGCTTGGCATCTTCCTCCCCAGCATAATCCCATCGAGCCAAGCAGACTGTGGCCAGACAAAGCGTCTGCAGTGCTGACTGGGAGCTTCCATCAGGGATTTAGACATCTCCCTGATCTAAGCTCCAGTTGTAAATAATTACAGGTGAAACATGCACCCTTAATTATTGTTTTGCTCACACACCAAAAAAAAAAAATGCTGGCATTTGATCCTTCCCTTTCTCTTGTTTTTATTATACAGCACGACCATGAGAAATAGACCTTCACACTGTGCACAGAGACATTTTACCCTTTAAGCCCCCAAAGAAACATCAGGCCCAAGCAAATGCCCTAATTACTGTGTCTGCACTCAGCGTGTCCAGGTCAGCGTGCAGATCCTGCAGAAAGGCAATAGCAGCTTTGGGAAATCATCTCCTGGCTTATGAAAGCGCCACAGCGGTGCTCTGCGTGCAGAGATGTGCACAGGTGTGGGGCTGAGCAGGGTTTGAAAGCTGCTCCTCTCCTCAGCCACACACAGCACCAGCCAGCGGGGCTCAGCCTTTCCAACCCTGGCCTGTGCATCACACACAAAGCCTCTAACTTGGGTATTTTTCCCCAGTGCCTCGAGGTTGGATATTTTTCCCAGTAACTCGTGCCAGAGGTAGCTGAGTAACACTCTCTGTTAAAGAGAACAAATCCAACCCATGCCTTCACTTTTACTTTGCCAGTGTCCTTAATTATGGGAGTTACTGCTCGAGAATGAGCACTCACAACCGCACAGGTAAGGCAGACGTGTCTTGTTCCTCCTCTCCTGGCACACGAATCGGATTTCTAAAAATTCACTGTAGTAATCACAAAGAGCTGCTGCAAAGAATTACTTGAGAAAACCTTCTGAGATTTCAGCCTACCTCGTCCCTTTGTTTCGTAACTAGAAGGAGCATAATGAATGCAAAAACTCTGTGAATAGAGCTCAGCAGGGCCCACTTTTTTCTCCTGGCTCCTGTGATTATAATAATTTGATTTTATATGTGTCTATCCTAAGACCCCAGCTAGGGAGCAATCTTTACTGAGTCATGAACTTTCACATCATTAAATCTCTCTACATTTATTTTAAACATATCAAAAGTGTCAAGTAACTTTAGTTCCACTAAATTTTATTTGTGCTGGGTGAAATGAAGTTGGGCCACTTGGGAAAATAAGTGGAGTAGTTTCCTGAGCAGCTGGGAAGGGATTTGGGAGCAATTCCACCCCCGGAGCAGAGCAGCCCATCCCCTGTACAGGACAAGTGTTTACAAGGACAGGAACCTGAGTAATCTCCTCCCAGTCTGAAGGGAATATTAAACTCTTCTGTCAGTTAGGTGTATATTATTTATGGCCCTTTTTTTATTGTTGTTGTTGTTGATTTCAAAAAATATTTCTTTGTTGGTGCAACTCTGACTCCCGATAGAAAGTGATGAAATGCCCAATATGTTAAGAAACCTTATCACTAAATCAGAAGCAGAACTATAAATTTGGGCTTTTGAAACTGAAGTGACTGTTGAGGATCATTTTGCTCCTGAAATATTACAGCAGTGATCAATTTGCTGTAAAATTAAGCAGTTTAGCTGTGCAATCTATAGATGGAAAACATGTTGTTCTTGAGCAAAGTTTATGCCCTGCCCAAGGGATAAATTAAATTTTATGGGTAAGACATGCATTATTATACGCTTATCTGTTTAACATATCATTCTTTTCCACATCAGTATTATAAATATTTTTAATCATACATTTGATCTCTTGTGCATATAGTGATATGGTAATTCCCCCTTCCCCCCTCAAAAAATATGACCAAACATAGCTAATTCATCACAGAACAGGGGAGAATATTCTAATCTTCCCCAGAAATATGCTGAAGACTGACGCAGAGGCACTTAGAGTTGGGGCTACTTTGCAATCATTTAGAGGGATAAAATTGTCCTGAAGGAAGGGGTGGAGCTACGTTCCCCATTTTTATTACAGTTGTTATTATTGAATATTTATCTTACAAGGCTCTAATCAAACCTGGGGCTGCAGTCCAAGACAATTCAGTCACAAAAGTTTGGGAAAGTGGTGAAATATGTGCATTTAGCAAAGCTGTTAATGGTTTTAGAAATTTCTGCTGGTTTTCCTTGAATTCTCTAACTTAGAGTCAGAGCTCCCAAACTGCCCCAAGCCCTGGCTTTGCAACAGCGGGAAGTTTGTACAGAAACGGATCTTCTGGAGGCCAGGAGAGGAGGAGGGAGAAGCTGTGAATCCTCTGCCTTTCCCAGAAGAGAGACAGCACAGAGAGGACCCTGGAGGTGTTTTAGGAAGAAAAGCCACAGAGAGCTGATGCAGGGACAAAGCACAGTCCCAGGTAAATCACCTGTTCAACACTCACCACACAGGACACTTTGGTGCAAAACTAGAAGCAGATGAACTCCATTTGGCCATGTTTGCTATCGGCCACATCCCTGGATGGATTTTTTAAATGCCAGTGTCGTAAGAACAGAGGTATTTGTTGTCATTCTTGCTCTTGTAAGACAAGAGCTGGGAGAGTCAGGCATCTCCCAGGGTTTTGGTTTCTGGGGTTTTTTGTTTCTGTTAAAGCAGATTAAAGGGGGTGGACTCAATTCTGAGTTCACCTGGTTGGTTTGAATGGGAAAAGTAAAGAGAAATTCACCTTAATTTGTGTATTTGCTCCCCAGTTGCCTTCGGCACCTGTCACCTCCCCTTGCTGTTGTGAATACTCCAAGCCATTCTGTGCTTCATGTGCAACTTTGGCTTGAGACAATGCAAATTCTCCTAATTTCCTTTGGAACTGATTTCCTTCCCTGCCCAGCTCTGCAGATCTGAGGCGTGGGTCCTTGGAACATTCTCTGCATGGCTGACAGCCCCTTTCTGCTCTCACCGCCCCCGTGCCTCCCTGCACTCACTCAGATCATCAGGCTGCTGGCTTTGGGTGACACAGGGATCACTGACATCTTATTCCACTCATCTTCATCTGCTCTTGTTTTTTATTTTTATTTTCTGTAGCATATGCTTTCATGGTTTTTTCTTATCCCACAGAAATGCTTTCGACAAGCACATTTGAGCCCATATTTGAGGCTGTTTCCATGTAAATAACCTTTTCAGGGGTTTATGGAATGTGAAGGTGAATATAAAAAAAAAAACCACACACACAGGAGAAAAAAAAAAAAAGCCTTGAAGACGAGATCAATCCAACCACGGAGAAAACATTATTATATTTATTATATATCCATTTACAATGTAACATGTTTGGAATTTCCTATTTGTCAAAGCCATCCTACAAGAACTGCTCCATCCCCAAACCCTGAGGAACTTGTGTCAGGACAAACCTGAGCTACTGTAGCAGGATGTTAACAAAGCCCAGTCCCACCCACTGAATTCAGTGCCAATGAGCCACTGTCCTCACTGGGAACTGGAATGAGTCCCCAGCTGGGACAGTAAAATTCCTTCAGACTCTTCCTTGTCTCTTGGAGGAGAACAAGACAAAGGAGGTGGTTCCAGGCCCAATATCTCACACAACTCAACTACACTTGATTATTATTTGCTTCTCACAGCCTGAAAAGAATCCCACTCCCAGATTTGTCTGTCTCAGCCCCGCTGAAGCTGAGCACTTTCATACATATGTATGGATAGCTTAAGTTTTTATGAGCATAATTTGGGCTTTTCAAAATAGTGACACAATAACAAAGCAAAATTGAGACACGCATGTAATTTGAATACTGATTTGGTTTTATCTCTTCCTGGTGCTGGCACTTTTGATGCTGTTCTTTTCCATTCCATCTTCTCTCTGTTCTTATTTCCCAATGAATGGAATTAGTTGGGAGGGCACTCATGGCTTCTACCAACCAAGCAAGAAACCTGCTCCGTGACCTCCCTGAGAGTTTTGAGAGTCACTGCTACCTCTGAGTTTCCTATCAGCTGCTTAGAGATGTGTCCTGATCCTCTTGTCATATAGGGAAACCTCTGGCAGAAGGTTCTTGCCCCGTTCTGCCGAGTTCCAAAGCCACAAGCCCTGATTTTTACTTGCAGCACTCTGAGGAGGTTGCTGCCAAGGACGTTTGCTGGTTGTGTTCCAGGTCCAGCACCCTCCGAGCTGTTTGCATCCACGTGCAGGTTCAGGACAGGATTCCCAGAGCTCTCCCAGCCAGGTGAGCAGCACAGGAGTCAGGGCTGTGTCTGCTCTGCTGCTGGGGCATCTCCCAAGCTCTGAGAACCAGGAATGGTGAAGCTCTGGCCTGTCTCCTCACCCTTTTTTGAGGTTTCTGAGGGAAAACCCCAGCCCTGTCACACCTGAACAGCAGCACAGAGGCCCCTCAGACAGATCTGAGCAGTTCAGTGTCATGGAGAATCTGATCCTCAAAATTATTCATTAAAAATACCCACTTAATAATTTCAAAGAGAAAGCTGAAAGATGCTCAAGGGCAATCTGTGAACAGAAAAAGGGGGTTAAATTCACCTAATAAATTATTTGCAGACTGAATAATTCATGGGAAATCCAGGGTGCATTTAGAGGGTTTTGACTGGGGCTGTCAGCTCCTTTGGAATGGGAAGATACCTCAGAACTTGGCATTTTCTAAGGCACCATTTCAGTACAGCAGAATTTCCACCTGGAACCAGACATGTGGGTGAAGTCTCCTGTCCCTGACCCCAGCCAGTACCTGGCGCTAGAGGGAAAGTCATAAAAAAACCTTACAACTGGTTTATTCTGTCCCTACCTAATAGGAAGATCCTAGCAGTGGGCAGAAATGGGAATTAAGGTTTTGACATAACCAGGACAACCTGCCAGCTACATCCACGTGTCTGAACTTTGTAATGTGAGCAGATCAACTTCAAAGTTAAGCAGATGTGGGACCGGGTGTGAGAGTCCAGGTGTGTGTCACTTACTGCTCACCTCAGGAACTGCTGTGCCACGGACAGACTTCAAACTATCAGATATAAATGTAAATGAAGATCTAAGACCTTTCTGGAGGCTGTAAACACTTGGCTTCATCTTGTGGCAAAGGGTTAAACTCAGCACTAGCACTGGGTTTATTTTAACTTGAGATAGAGTTTCCAAGAGGTCCGGGAAAATAAGCTGAGGTTTGTCCAAATGCAATGGAAAGCCTGGAATTCTAGTGTGTGAAGTAGCTAACGAAAGGAGCACATGAATCTTTGTAAAAAGAGGTGGTAAAACAAATTTAATAATAGACTTTTTAAACTCCCAGATCACTGTCAGAGTATATATGTGTTAAAAGACCTATAAATATATTTTAAAACAATCTATTTTCCTTTCACTTAGCTGCCAAGATCTCCATTAGGAGGTTTGTGTTTCCTTCCAACATTAAAGAATCTCTCTAACATCTGTAGCGATGAGCAGTGAGGAGTGTCAGCTCTGCTTCTGAAACAAGCGGTGCCACCGTCTGAAGGAGGAAAAACGTGAAATAATGAATATGCTTCACAGATCAGGCTGCTGTGTGTAACAGGGGATGGGCAAAGCCTCGTGCCAGGTTTGATCTCCTGAGTTTCCTCTCTCCACCTCTAAGGAGTGCAGTTAATGATGTAAAACTTGGAGAAAGTATTGCCCAGAGATGCTGAACCCTGACACAAAGTGCCACAGAGCACTGCAAGGACTGTGCTGTGTGCTTCCTTCCTTCCAGGAGTTGGGAAGAGAAAGGGATCACAACACAACATGAGCCAATCTCAGCTTCACGGAGCAGCCACGACTTGAAAAATGATCTGCTTTTTTTCCATGAAGGTTCCCAGACCCCAGGACAGCAGTGTTGCATGGGGATTCAGGAGGTTTGGGAATGTTTTTAATCCCACAGTTGCTACCATAGAATCATAGAATGACCTGAAAGGGACCTGAAAGCCACGGCAGGGACCCCTCCCACTGTCCCAGGCTGCTCCAAGCCCCAATGTCCAACCTGGTCTTGGACGCTCCCAGGGATCCAGGGGCAGCCACAGCTGCTCTGGGCACCCTGTGCCAGGGCCTGCCCACCCTCCCAGGGAACAATTCATTCCCAATATCCCATCCAGCCCTGCCCTCTGGCAGTGGGAAGCCATTCCCTGTGTCCTGTCCCTCCATCCCTTGTAAAGAGCCTCTCTCCATCTTCTTTTAGGATCCCTTCAGGTACAATTAGGTGACCCCAAAACCTCTTACAGTAGCCTTGTGCCCCTCTGTACTTGATTCCCCCCTCAGGGAAGGAAAGCACGCCCGTTTTCTGATGGTTTAATGACTGAACAGGTGGGTATGGCAGCGATGGCAAAACGCTCAGACACTGCAGGACCAGGAAGGGCCGCACAGAGCTCACAGGTAACAAACGCAGCGTTTGCAGGAGCTGTCCTGGAACCCCAGCACAGGTCGGACCACAACAGCACAGGCAGGATTTTATCACTGCAGGGGACTTTAAAAAGGAAATCCCCATGGCTGAGCTATAACCAAGGAACGGAACAGGACCTGCAGAACTTCCCAAGCCAGGAGAATTCACAGACAACATTTCCAAGCAAAGACATCTCACTCCTCATTTCAAAGCAGCCACAGTGGGCTTTAATCTGTGGAAATGGTGCGTAACACCCAGGAGACACAGCTGATAAATGCTCATTCTGCCTAAAACTGCAGGACATTTACAGCATGAAGATCTTCACAAATATTGCAGATATCCCCAAATTTTATGTGGAAAATTGCCTGCAATTATGCATGGAAATGTCTCTTACTTAATCTAGACAGGGTGTCCTGCCACTTAAGCAGGGGAGAGACCATGGACTGCAAGGAGACTCAGGCTTAATAACTAAAGAGAACCATTTTTTAACAATTTTCAACAAAATCTTTGGGTGCACTTTAATCTCAGGACTATCTTACCTGGCTGCACTTCTCATTTCAGCTGACCTGAATTGGAGAGCTTTATGCATAGATACCATGATGAGTGTGTGAGGATGTCATTTATAAAGATGTAGGGGGATTCAAACCACGACATTTGCAGATCTGAAGATTTTTAAAACCTGATTCCCAGGACTCTTGTGTTAAAGCCAGAGGTTCGAAACCACAGTGGTTAAACTGCTTACTACTTGACCTTAACTACAATGAAGGGGGAAAATCAGTGTTAATCTTGCTACACAAACCTTAATCTATTTTATTTTTTGCTTAGCTTTTCTTTTTGCAGCAAGGATATCATTTTATATATAAGATATGCACAGGTTTACATTTATTATCAGTACATGTGATCAGCCCAAATTGCTAATTCATCCTTAATTTTTTTGGTTCAAGTTACACACTCCATGTTATTTTAGCATAAGGCTTTTTTGTAATGTAATGATATTTAATTTGCATTAGCACAAGTGACATACAATAGATCATGCTATTATCATGATTGATATCAGATGAACTGGCATAAATTCAACGTTATAAATTGAGCCTATAAATGAAACTCTGATTTTACAGGAATTACTGTAGTAGAAAGGCTAAGGACCCTCAAGTCAACCTTACTCAAACCCACTCTTTAGAGCTTTATATATTTTATGCCTGCAATAAATGCTTTTGTGAAAGCCCATAACATACAAAAAAAATAAAAAAAGTCATTGGAAGTCTATTAATTATAATAATACCATCCAAAAAGCTGTGAGGGCTTATTTTTGTGACATCACTCTTTGATTTCTTACTGCCTTAAATTATCCCTTTGTTGGCTGGGTGAGGGTAACAGTCACACTTTTGTCATTAAATATAAGGAGTTTTAAAGCCTGATCCACCCCAGCTCTAATTGATATTGCTTTCATTTGGCAGATAGTGACCTGATTTATAATTTAAATATGCATCATTATATGCACCTCTTCTGTATAATGAAAAAGTGAAGTTACTCTCATCTTTTCCTGCAATGTTAACATCAAGGAAAAGTATCTTCCTTTTTTCCCCTTTTATACTTAGAGCCTAATTGAAAACTGTTCATTGAATTTCAACACGATAGAAAAGTCTTTTTATCTCTCAATTTGTCCATTAGCTATTATAATTGAAGTATCTGCTCCACCGCTGAATTGATATTGTTCTTGTTTAAATTCGGGATTTCTCTAAATCTTCTATGAGGCAGCAACTCAAAAAAAATGCGGGTTAGGAGCCATTAGTGAGCAATCCTGCCTCAACGGGACACTAGCCCAGCACTCCACATGTGCAGAGCCCCACAAAGTAGGAAGCCATCGGATTTTCCTGGAGAACGTGTTGCATAATAATCTGAACAGCATGACCAGAAGGTTTGCTAATTGCCACATCTGTTTAACAGCTGTCAGATGTTTGCCATATGCTGCCATCACTATTACAGCAGAGTGCATTACAGGGACTTTTATTGTGTTCCACTGTTATTTATTTGCCACAGACATTACCACAGCCAGTGACGTCTATTTATGTTAGATCACTAATTATATTTTAAAAGCTACATGCAAAATCCAGGGGTTTCAGCCTCCTTAGCCCCCATTTCTGATGATGTCACTAAGAACGTTTCCCCTACAGATCTCTGAGCCGGTTTATAAACTTCTATCTCTTCTCCTGGTAAATAATTCTTCTGCAAAATAACTTATTTATGTTGTTTTTGAAGGATGTTTCTAAGCCCACGTTATGTTTTAATGGGGATGCTTGTAAAAACTCAAAAATAACCTTTTTTCGAAGAACCCACTTCATTCTGTGTTTTTTTTTCCATCAGGGCACAGGTCAGAGATGGAGGACAATTCAGCTTTACAGCTCAGAAGGTTGATACCCCAATTCTGGTCCCAGACCTGCCACTGACTCATCCCGTGCCCTTGATTCTTGGTGTGACCCTGATTTTCCAGTCTGTGAGCCAAATACCTGCTGTGCCCTCAGAGCTGGATTCTGGGCAAGCTATGGGGTGAGCCAGCACCTTCCTAGCCATGAGTATGGCTGATTTTGCTGTTCTTTTACACGTTCTTGCAGGGATTTTTGAGACAACTCTTTTCAAGTGCTCCATGCGTTACTTTTTTGTCACCACGGCAGGGAAAGAGGAAGCAGAGATTGACAATGTGCAGACGAGGCAAAATCTGCATGATGTGATTTAATGCGAGTTGATAGGTGTCACTGATCTCTATTATAAATAGACTGTGTGAATTCCATATGATGTATTATTTATCCATTGTAGATGCCTTTTTGTTTCATTAATAAACCTGGAAATCAGACGTATACATTTCCAATGATGAGATTTTGGCAATACAAGGCATTGTGACATTTGTCTGCAATTGCCCAATTATTTTGATGATTTTCTTCTTCTTTCTCTATAAATGATTAATGCTTGAGATGTTTGTTCAAGATTCTCCTGATTTTAGCTCATTTGTCCAGCTGAGTTCTTTCTTCCTGCTCTAATTAGGGAAGATTATTGCAGTGTAAGGACTTCCAGTGTGACCCGAATTCCAGTTCCTGGGAGATGTTGCACTGGAACACACAACAGGGTCCTCTGGCTGAGGTCTGGGGCATCTGGGACCTCCAGAAAATCTCACATTAACAATGAGGTTTCCATTTAAATCTGCCTCAGAGCAGAAACTCTTCTGCTGTTATTCTACCTACACTTGAAAACATTTCCGTGGTATTTCTGTACTTGAGAAAGTTCAGAAAACATTTTGCTGTTTACTCAGATAGGAAAGGACTTGAATTTTTTAGATTTCTGCAGAGAACAATAAGCAACAGCTGGTGCCTTGCACTCGTGCTTTCAGAAGAAGCACAAGCAAAAGCATCTTGGAAGACACTACAGGGCAAAGAATTTCGAAGAAAAGGTAAAGCTGGGGTTGTTCCAGGAGCCAAACGGTCAAACCTCGGGGTTCCTGGGATGGGTGAGGATGGGGGGGTCCCTGAAGGAGGGAAATGGGGCTGTGAGTTCAGGCAGCACGTGCCTGCAGGAGCAGGAGGTGCTCAACTCCTACGAGGAATCCGAGTGCCTTGCCCAAACGCCTCCATCAGTAATCTAAAATTTGTCTGCCTTCTGCATTTGATCTCCTCATTTTCCTCTGCTATGCCTTTTTAATGCTGTTTGTAGCCATTTCAATTATGTGATTTCCTTATCTGTGTACCATGGAGAATACTGTACAAGGCTTTATAAACAGCTCCTAAGTTTATCTGCCTGTCATTTGGTTTTCATTATGCAAGATAACAATCTTCCTCATATCTTATAAGAAGATAGAATGTGATTGTTTTGAAATGGGGAGGGGGGGGAAGTCTACTCTGCATTATCCTCAGCCTCGTAGCATTTGTAACGTCACGAGTGTCAGCACAATCTCCAACATTTTTCCTTGCTGTGGTCCAGGAAGAATTATCTCTGTAGTGTTTTGTGCTTGCTGCTATCTCCTCTTTTTCTCCATTTTAGACACAGTGAGGTTCTTATCTGGAGCGTGGTTGTGCGGCTGCAGATTTGCCTAAATTCAGTGTGATCGCTCCAAACCCTTTGGTGGGGCTCGTGCACTGAGGGGAAGGATGAGAGGAAATTGCCAGCAGTTCGCTGTATTAAATATGGACAGATATTATTCATGGCATTTGACAGTTCCTGACTTTCAGCTGTATAATGACAGTGCAACAGTAGGAATTCCAGCAGCCCAACTTCTGTCTTACTTCAAGATAAGCTTATCAACTGTAGCCTGAATCCATTCAGCTCCTAAGCAGATCAGAACTCGTGTCATGCTGAACTGCTGTGCTGATCCCTGCTTCCTACCCTGCTTTGCATGTCCATATGGTCGGGGTTGTTTGCCATCCTACAGCTGCCTTGCAGGGTTTTTAGGAGACAGACTGTGCCTTGTCTGTGCTCAGCACCTTGCCCTGGATCCTCCTGCTGCCACCGAGTGCTCCTGGAACAGAAACAAGTCAGGAAGTGAGAACAGGTAATGGTCAGCCCTGGTGGGGTTTTCTCTCTTCATCAGCTCCTTGATCTACAAAGAGCAGCTGCTTTCTTCGGCTTCTTAATGTGAAAAACCCACCCTGAGGTTTACCCCGTGCTGTTTATCCCAGAGATTCAAAGGGCTCCCTGAACAAAACAGGAATCACAGCTCTCACTCCCAGCTGCACACTCAGCCGTGGTTTAGGGTTAAGAATTGACCAATTGGTGGAATTTCCATGCTCCCTTGTGTGCCCTCCAGATTACAGCACTTTCCAAACTTGTGGGATTTGGTGTCAGGGGAGAATCGTGGACTTGGAGAACTCTTGGCATTTGAATGTTCAATTTTTTTAAAAAAAAGCAAAGTTGTGAAAGGAAATTCACATTTGATCACACAGGATTTGATCAGCCAGAGTTTGATCTTACAGGAGCTGGAAACTCCTCCGGGCTGGGATTATCATTCAGGTTCTGCCTGTACAATGAAGAGCACAAAACATATAAAAATGTACAAATGTTGGCACTGGCTGTGGCCACGGGCCAGTGCCCTGTCCTGTTCCCAGCCAGCCCTTGTCCACTCACCGCTGTGTCCAGCATCCCCCCTCCCACTGGCGAATCAGGGACACCAAAGAAAGTCAACCACTCCAGATCTCTCCAGAATATTTTCAAATAATTTGTGCTTATTAAATCATTGGTGATTTGGTTTTCCTACTCTGAATGCAGTCACTTTTTGAGGAGCAGCAAACAAAAGTGACCACTACCAGAATAATGGAAGTTTTGCAATTTCTTATCAGTGGGAAGCTCTTTGCTGCTTGACTTTCCACTGAAACACATTGGTAGAAATATGAGTTCATATTTCAGAATTAAATGCATGCCTCAACGGCTCAGTTTATACATTCATTATTCTATTTACAATTAGAAACAATGTAATCAGGAATAGAACTTTTTTTGTTGGCTGAGTGCACAAAATGAGTTGGGGAGAAAATGTCGTCTTAAGCTGTGCTTTCTTCCCCACAATTTAGGAGCATTTAAGATTCATCTGCGTCATACATTAGGAAATTATGGGCTAATTAAGTCCATATGGGGCAGCACTCGGGTGAAAGACCGCTGGGTCCCTCCCGAAATTCCCTTTTGCACAGCAAAGCCCCAAATGCTGGCACACGACAGGACACAAACCCACCCCGTGAGATGGTTCCCTGTAAATATTTCAATTCCTTTAGAGCAGAAAAGCCAAGCTTTAAATGGAAATGCAGATGGGGAGAGGGCACATGGCACGCAGTAATTGAGAATTCCCTGCCCTGCCAGGCGGGGTTAATGGGCAGTGCCCTGCAGAAATCCGGCTCCTGCGAATCCTTGAAATGTCAGAGTGGTACAAAACAAGATGCTGATCCAGGTCCTCGTGGTGTTAAGTGGAGGCTGCAGGGCAGCTCTGAACCCAAACGCATAATTTGTAGACACAGGATGTCATTTACGATTGCTTACCTCTCATTAAAACTAATCAGAACGGCTTTCTGGCAAAAATTGATTTTTAATTGGAAAAGTTACATCTGTGAACGTGTTTTCTTTTCCCTTGAAAAGCTGGGAACTGATGGAAAATGTCCTTGTTTGCTGAGAGCTTCAAGAGCTCTGAATGACCCTTTTTTCCTTCAGTTTTTGGCCAAAATTAGCATTAAAAATATTTGTTTGCATGCTCTGCAGGATGATTTTAGTCAGAAAATTTATTTTCCATTACAAAAAATCAGGGGATGTTTCCACTTGCCAGCTTGGGAAGCAAATGGCTGCTGAGATGCAAACAGGAGGGCAGAACCTTACAGTGGCTTCCACACCTCTCAGGGTGCTTTTCAACAGGACTGTCACTGGCAGCACAAGGTGCAGCAATGTCACTTTTAATTAAAACCTTTTGTTTTACCTGCACACAGAACAGCTGCAGCATCCACAACATGTACAAGGCCAGGGCTGTGGAATGGAAACGGAGACACTGGCAATGGGAACCCCACACAAAGCTGGTTTGTGCCATAAATCCCAGAAAATCTGCTCACTTCTCCCTGGACGTGGCACTCAGTGCTCTGGGCTGGTGACAAGGCGGGGATCGGGCACAGGGTGGTCTGCGAGGGCTTTTCCAGCCTGGATGGTTCTGTGAAATAGCTGTAGGTCTCGAGTTCTTTTGGAGTTGCAGTGTGATGAAGCAGTGGCAACACAAACCCCTCCACAAAGAGAAGGTAATTCCCCATTAAACACCCGAGGTGTCCCGAGCCCTCGGGACTGCAGCGCTCGGTGTGATCCTGCAGGAGAGGAGTGATCTCCTTCCCCAGCTGCTGCCATGTGCACCACAAACCTGGCCCGGGCCCTCCCCTCCTGAGGAGCCCTTATTGAGGATCTATTAATTACCACAGGATACCAGGAGCTGATGTGTTTAATTATCCCTGTTTTATCCATCCGAGCCGGAGCCGGGTGAGGATTCCCTGGGAAGCAGAGAGGCTCTGCCATGGCCCAGCCAGCTGTGGGTGCTCCCAGCCCTTCCACCCAAACTCAACCAGGAACCACACAAAAGCATTCACTGGAGCAGGGAACGCTCCCAGGGCTGTCCGGGCTGCTGGAGGTGGGGAGCGGGGACAAGGCCCTGGGATGGCAGCTGGATCACAGGGAGGAGGTTTGCTCCAGCCTGGAACTGCCAGCTCCCCTCTCCTCCCTTCCCAAAATGCAGGTAAGCACTCATCTCCAAGGAGGGCGAGGTTGTTAATTAGATAACAACACTCGGCTTATTTTAAACTGAACAATTGCTAAGCCTGGTGTGCAACGTGGGCTTATTTCTTTGTTTTCCTGAGATATTTTTTGCCTTCGTGAGCGCTTCCAGAAATATCCCTGCAGGATGTGCATCTCATTTTCCCGAGGATTTTATGAAGACCCCAGGGAACAGAACTGTATTACCTGAAGTTACCTTTCTGTCATAAGACCCAGGTAACAACCAGTCAGGAGACGCAAAGGACCTCTGGAATTTAAACTTCTTTGCTGTTCTGCTCAATAGAGCTGAGCAAGAATTTATGCTAGCTCTCAGAGCTAGGCTGTGCTATTTAAAATGGAATTTCATCCTAATGAGCCCAAAATAAAACAATGTGTGGAAGGAGATTTCAGAGTATCCTCAGTTGTATCAGGAGTTCGGGAGAAGGAGGAAAAAAGGCCAAACCCAACCGAAGAGCACCCTCTCCTGGATACAGCGCCCGCGAGGAGCCCTCCGAACGCTCATGGGGAGCAAATCCCGAGCTCTGCCGCTCCGAAGCGAGCAAGGAGACAAGGTAAGATGCCGTGGATAACGCTTCCCATTCCATTTTCCACGGAGAACATAGAAAATATTCATCTGCTTTTATTTTTCTCTGTGTTTTGTATTAAATCATGAAAAATTACCAGAAGCAGGGAGGCAATTTGCTTTAAAATACGTTAGTCATGAAAGGTTCATTTTCATCACGCTTCTATCATTACTGGAAGATCTTTCAGGTGGGTCACTCAGCAAATCGGGGTTAATAATTTTTTTTTTCCAACAGATGCTTCATTTTTATCTATTTCCAAGATTATGATAAATTTTTTTTTTTTCCACTACAGAAAAATAGTTTGTGGAAATACATTTTATTTTGTAGTTCTTTAAGAGAAAATATCTTTTATGTATTTGATATTCTGCCTTCTTCAGGAAGATGCTCTTCTGTTTCTGACTCTTGACTGAATAGATTTGATGGTGAAGTTTTCAATGCACATTTAAAATCTGCTCTCCATGAATACTCTGCCACATCCTCTGAAATTCACAGATGAATGAATTTTTACAGGATTCCTGGAAAGCAAACACATCTGACCACGGGGAATATTAGCCTGATAAAGATTTAATTGTAAAATGACAATGAGCAGCAGTTGAAGTTCAGATAGTATTTCCCTGGCTGTCATTTCTGCATGCAGACATTATTCTAATAGGAAACCCTCTCATCTTTGTTACCCTTTTCATGATCTTTTCAGTGCCTGAAAAAGTCAAGTACCAATATCTTGTGACACAAACACAAAGCAAAAGCCTTTTCTTCAGAAGGATTATAATTTTTTTTTCAGCGGGTGACAGAGAGTTCATGAATAGCAGCACTGAGTTGTGATGCCAAACCAAAATTATTATTATTATTATTATTATTATTTTACACCAGGACTGACCAAGCTAAATACCTGCTAACTAGGGATCAGTAGATGGGATTTTTTAGCTGGAATATCCTAGGATGCTCTGTACAACAGCAGTGTGTTCAGAAAGCTCAAATTAATTTCTGTGCAGTCACACTATCTCTGTGCCACATCTGAGTAAATTAAAATCTGCACACAAAGAAATTGTTTCCAACACTTTGTTCATCATTCTAGCAATATCAAATGCCATCTACAGTAGGAAAAATTGAGATTCAATTCCTGCTCACCTGAATAATCCCACTAAACTGGGAACAGGACTTTCTTTCCTGTAGCTCCAGCGGTGTGGGACATAGTGTTTAATAACTGATGGATAATTAGGCAATACAAAAGGAATTCTCTTTTTATCTACCAGCAGTTCATTTAGCTGAGGGCATCCTGTCAGCTGAAAGTTGGACAGGGTTGATGTCTAACAGCCAAGAAATAAGGAGAAGTCCTCCTGTCACTGGCCAGTGAACACCCCTTGTCTACAGACCCAAAAAGGCATTTCTGTGGCACATTGACAGGCACTGCTTGTCCTGGAATTCTGCAGCCTTCTGGAAGCACAGACCTCATGAAGGACAGCAAGATTTATTGAGCAAAACTGAAGGCAGAAGATTATTTTTTGTAAGCCTGGGAGTGTATGGATTAATAAATCCTGGTTGTCCCAGCTCTTAGGAATTGCATTCTGTCTAAATTTCAGTTTTGTTCTCTCCGTTCCCCCCGGTAGAGCTGAACCTGGGAATAGCATCACTCAATGGCTCGTTAGTTTGATAAAGTGGCATAAGTGACTCCAGCTCCGATGGGTACTCCCAGCTCCGAAACATTTATACATCCCAAGGGAATTCTGAAAACACCACAAAGTCTTTAGGTACTGAATCACAGGAAAGTATTCTGAATCTTTAATTTTTTTTATATATTCTTTTCTATGAGGATGTCAGAACTAAAATATGGAATATGCTTTTCCCACTTGGTTCCTATTACTTGTAAAGCATTCAAAAGCTTCCAGAATAAAATTACCTCCATGCCCTGCCAGGGAGCAGGCAGAGCTCCGTGGAGTATCAAGGGAGTCCCTCTGCTGGTGTTGCTTTCCATTTTTAACCCAAATATAATAATAAAAATGACTAAATATGAGACTGGAGCTGTACAACCTTAGATTCAGCATTTATTTGTTATCACGTTCATCCCAGTGGAGTTTTACTGTACTTTTATATTTATACAAAAAGTGCTGAAATATATTCCATAAATTAACGAGTTCATTTCCAGGTGTGACATATTCATCATCATCATCATCATGTGAGTTTGTTCTAAAATTTTGCTCATATGAGACCAGCCAATTTGCATTTAGGAAAAAAAAGATTTGAGAGAGAAATGCAAAGAGATAAGAGGTGCAGGAAGCTGAATTCAATCCTGAAATTATATCCCTTACTTTTCTATCCCAACTGCACATTTTCCATGGGGGAAAAGGCACTGAGGCACATTTAACCCCATAAACACCTGACATTTCCCCTGAGTGGATTTGGGTCTGCGTCCTGACAGTGAAGAATTAAACAACTCAACACCAAAATACATTTCTATTTTGTTCCAGTATTCGTTTGAGGCTTAATCACAGTTGTCAATGTGCTATTGCAGTGAATAATATTTTCATATTGAGTTATTTTACAGTTCCTACAGCAGTAAGGAATATCTTAAGGTACTAACTGATTGTTTTGGCTTTATTTATTGTACACGAAAGCAATGACATTGAAAATATTGTATAAACAGCAAATACACTGAACAGCAAATCCCTACCCTACATTATGAATTGAAATGACATTATTTCAAAACATTTGAAAAAAATCATCATAATTATATGCTCTCAACACAGACACAAATTACCCATTATTTTAACATAATTAATTTGAGCTCAGAGCATTTATGTTGCTGTGTGTGTCATTATCCATCAAAATGCTAAAAATTGGGGTTTGAATCTTTAAGTTTTTTCTCTAAATCTGTCATTTGTTTGTCTCCACCTTCAACATCTGAAATTTTTAATTACATTTCTTTTTTTTTGTCTGTCCCCTAGGCCACAGTCCAACCTCACTTGTGATGACCTTACACCAGGGCCTTTAAGAGAGCTCTCCCTCCTCAGTGACCTCAGGCTTGTAACCAAGTTTCCATTCTTTCCCTATGATACTGTCGGGTTTTGAACGGGTTTTTTCTGCATCTTATTGCTATATCCTGTTCATTTATACATTTATATCGCTAGTTAATGTATTTTTCTCTTTTAAACCCACCCTCCTCCATCTGCTGTGAAAGGCAAAGGGAACAATAAATGGTGTCCCATTTCAAGGGTCAGGGTTTGTTCTCCTGGCTGCCTGAACAGGTACCTCTCTTCCCAGCACCTGCGTAGGTTTGGGCTGGGTTTTCTCTGAGCTCACAGTAGGGTCCGCTGCTCCTGTGTGGTCTGGGGTGACAGGAGATGGATGGAAGCTCTGGATGGAGGCAAAAGTCCACCCATTTCTTGGTGTCCTGTCTCCAGGAGGGCACTGAGGCCACAGCTGCCCAAAGTGTGCCAGGGAACGCCTGTCTCCAACGCTCTGATGAGCCATGACTTTTTTATGGCTCTGATTTTTTTCCCCTTGTCTCTCGTGATTGACATTTGTCTTTTCTGGGCCCTGTTTGCTTGCACTGCACTTGTGGGGAGCCTGGAGCAGTGCAGTATTTTCATGTCAGCCGGGTTAAGGGTGATGAACATTACACATGCACACTGATTTATGCCTGCGAGGCTGCAAATAGTGTCAAGTGTGATCTCAGCACAGCTCTGCTCCATGACTCAAGCGCTCGCTGCAGTGTTACACTCTCAGACATCAATCCTCAGCCAGGGAGAGGAAAACTCCTCCAGAGCATCGGCAAAGTCCTGGGCTGGGAGAGTTATTAGTTATTCACGAGATAATAATGGTGCTTGCAGTGGTCATGCCAAAGCCAGAATCACTGAGGTTGGAAAAGACCTCCAGGATAATCGAGTCCAACCTGTGTCTGCCTTGTCCCCAGCCCAGAGCCCTGAGTGCCACCTCCAGCCCTTCCTTGGGCATCTCCAGGGATGGGCACTCCAAACCTCCCTGGGCAGCCCCTGCCAAGGCCTGAGCGCCCTTTCCATGGGGAAATTCCTGCTGCTGTCCAGCCTGAGCCTCACCTGGCACAACTTTTTGTACAGGTCCTTGCATTGTTCTGTTTTGCAGGGCCAAATGTCTCCTGTAAGCAGCTGTGCGTCTGAAAGCTGCTGTTCTCCCAAAGCCATAAGGTAATTTTTTTAGTATTTCAAGCTCTGTGTTGTGTTGAAGTCGGTGCCAGTGACTGGTTTTCCTTCTTCTGACCATCCATGTAAAACAAAGCTCAGAGAGAGGAATGTGACAGTTAGAATTCCCTTGGGATACCAAAGGACTTGACCCTCCAGCGCCTGCACAGCTACCGCTGCTTCTGCTGCAGGTGCCTCTCTCCCTCTGCTTTCAACCACGTGGAGCTGCCAGGACCTGAAAAACCTTTCCCAGCACAGCCACTACCAAAATTCAGGAACCCCTATGAAAAGCATTCATTTGGCCCCGACTCATCTTCTCCCTGAACAAGAAGAGGCTGAAAATTCCCAGCCAAGCTGTACTTGCTGGGAAATCCCAGAGGTGGGAAGCACAGCGCCAGAGCAGTCCAGGACAGAGCCCTTCCCTTCCCAAGGCCTCCAGCCCTCACCAGCACAGCGAACTGAGCAGAGCATTTCACTACTGACCAGCACTTTCTGCAGGACAGCAGGAAGGAATGATGGAAGGGCTGGAGGGAATTCCTCTTTGCAATGCCAGCTGCAGCAGCACAGCTCATCCGAATCTTCTGTGTGTTAATTTAACACATCTCGTTAGTAGTGGCCAATTAATAACGCAGCAAATAACGCACCAGACACCAAACCTGGCTCCGTGGTGCCACCTCAGAGCACTCCTGGATCAGTTCAGTATTGCTGTCCTGACACCCAGCTGGAAGGACAAGCACATCCACGGGTTCTCTCCCTGCTGAATTTGTTCTGGCAGCCAGCAGGGGCAACACAGCCTGCCCAGCTGGCAGCCCAGGGCCCTGGGTAAGCGAAAATCCCACTTTTTTAACAAAACGCAATGCTTTTTCTTCTCTAATCAACTCAAGCAGGCTTGTAGTCTAATGAAAAGGCATTAAACTGAGGGAGAGACAGATAAAAATAATCTATGCTGTGCTCCGAAGCACACCTGTGGCTGCAATTACACTTGGTGGATAGACAGACAGGCAGACAGCTTTGGAAATGGGTCACAGTGTTCTGGAAAAAACAACAGAATGAGTTAAAAGTCAGTTTTGAGTTCCATGGCTCTATCTATACTGTGGAAAAAAAATAGATTTGTGGCGATTACTTTTACTCTAAGATTTAATTCCTTTTGGATCTGTTCCCAAAACAGTCTCATCAGCACTAACCATATTCTTATTTCTGCGCTATGCTTTATAAGTACTGGCTGTGTAGCCATGCTAACATAAAACCACCTATATTTCCAGAATCAATGTAAATTCCTTAATTTTTATTACTTTAGAGGAAAGGGAGGATTCTGAATAAATTTTTAAACTCCTGGTAATGTTCCACATTCAATACTCCTTGTGTGGAGTTTATTTGGTTTCCTTCTTCATTAGTGTTTTCATGTGTCAATCAAACTTTTAATCCAGAGCTGGATTAAAATATACTTTAGGTCTTGAAGTGATATGATGTTTGTAACTAGCACTTTGATGTGCTATCAAACACAGCAGGTTTCAAAGACAGGAATTAGGAGTATCACCTTTGTGCTTTACCTCAGTTCCCTGAAAATCCCATGCCTGTGCTATATGGTTTTGGCAAAAAGGATCAACAGAAATGTCAAAAGGACGCTGCTTGCCCAGGAAAGTAAGACTTTAATATGAACTGTGCAGTTATTAGTGCTGTCCTAGGGGAGAACAAAAAAGTGATTTTGCATGAAGAACACTAAGGAGCAATTCCTTCAACTTCTCTGCCTGATGACCACTGAGGAACCTGGTCTGGCGGAAGGAACCCATCTCTGCCCAAAGCATGGGATTGGAACGAGACGAGCTTTAATGTCCCTTCAACCCAAACCATTCTGTGAGGCTGCTTTCCACTGCTTCCCCTACCGAAAGTGTCAGCCAGTGTCAGCCCCAAGTCCCTAAAGCCTTGCCGGACAAGTTAAAGCACTAGCCTGAGACTGAGGGCTCTGACGGAGACGGGCGCGCCCCGGCCCGCGGCCGCCTCGGCGGGAACGGGCACGGCGGCTCCGGCCGCTCCCGGCACGGGCAGGGCCCGGCGGTGAAGGCTGGGGGGCCCGGCACGGCCCGGGGTTTAACCCCGCCGCTCCGCTGCCTCTGGGCCGTGCCTGCCCGGGGCCGCTGAGGGCCGCCACCGCCGCAGCCTCGCCGCCGCCACTGAGCATGCTCGGCTCCCGCACATCCGCCCGCGCCCGGCGGCAGCGGGGACCGGGTCCGGGGTGCCGGGTCCCGGCGGGCTCGGGGCCGCCATGAACCGCGGCGGGGCGGGGGCGGCGCCCGCCTTCCCCGGCCCCGTGCAGTGTAAGTGCTGCGCCATGCGCGCTCCGGGGCCCGCGCCGCGCCAGCGCGGGGCAGCCGGGGCCTGCCCAGGCCCCGAAACCTGAGTAGCGCATGAAACGGGCGGGAGCGGAGCCCGGGAACCTGGCTGGGGGGCGGGGGGGAACCCGGGAATCTGCGTGAGCGCCGCGGGCGCCGGGCGGGCGGGGGCCGGGAAGGGGCGCGGGGGCCCGGGCGGGGGTCCGGGGTCACTGAGCGGGGGTCCGGGGTCGCTGGGCGGTGGTCCGTGGGTCCCGGGCGGTGGTCCGTGGGTCCCGGGCGGTGGTCCGGGGGTCCCGGGCGGTGGTCCGGGGTCACCGGGCGGTGGTCCGGGGTCACCGGGCGGTGCTCCGTGGTCACCGGGCGGTGGTCCGAGGTCACCGGGCGGTGCTCCGTGGGTCCCGGGCGGTGGTCCGGGGTCACCGGGCGGTGCTCCGTGGTCACCGGGCGGTGGTCCGAGGTCACCGGGCGGTGCTCCGTGCGTCCCGGCCGGTGGTCCATCCCGGGTGGTGAATGCTCCATGGGCACTGGGCAGTGGTCCACGGATCCCAGGGGATTGTCCACGCTCCACGGGCACTGGGTGGTGTCCGTGTGTCCCCGGAGGGCTCCGTGCAGCGATGCCGCAGCCACTGGGCGAGTGCCCCCGCGGGACCCCGAGCCCTCTGGAGATGCGTCCTCGCCGCCCGGGGGTCCCGCAGTGCCCCCGCAGCTCAGGGCGCTTGGGCGGCAGGATGTCCCTGTGCCACCCATCGCCATCCCCCGGGCCGAGCTGACCGCGCCGTGTCCCCGCAGTCCCCGGCAGCACCACGGTGCTGGTGGAGCTGACGCCCGACATCCACATCTGCGGCATCTGCAAGCAGCAGTTCAACAACCTGGACGCCTTCGTGGGGCACAAGCAGAGCGGCTGCCAGCTCACCAGTGCCACGGCCGGCGCCACCAGCACCGTGCAGTTCGTGTCCGAGGAGACCGTGCCAAGCACACAGCCTCAGAGCACGAGCAGGACCATCGCCTCCGAGACACAAACCATCACAGGTACCCGGCCCATCACAGGTACCCGGCCCATCACAGGTGCCCATCACAGACAGCCAGCCTATCGCAGGTACCCAGCCCATCGCAGGTGTCCATCACAGGTACCCAGCCCATCACAGGTGCCCATCACAGGTACCCAGTCCATCACAGGTACCCATCACAGGC